>NW_027136899.1:600000-900000 GCF_040869045.1 Eurosta solidaginis
TATATATTATATACTTCATATAAACTGTCATATTGACCCCTTTTTTACGGCTAGAAGCTTCAAGATTCATCAAATTTCATCAAATAGTTACGTTTACGTCATATATTTTTGAAATACGTGATTCGTAGCCATAGTTTTTACATGCAGACCACAAAAAACGTGAAGCATTGCATCCTCACACAGATTACCTACCTATTTTTATACCTTTCATGAAAATGAAATGGTATATTAATTTCGTCACGAAACCGAAAATTGTAAGTCCTTAAAGGAAAATAGATAGACCCACCATTAAGTATACCGAAATAATCAGGTTGAAGAGCTGAGTTGATTTAGCCATGTCCGTCTGTCCGTCTGTCCGTCTGTCTGTTTGTATGCAAACTAGTCCCTCAATTTTTGAGATATCTTGATAAAATTTGGTGAGCAGGTGTATTTGGGTGTCCGATTAGACATTTGTCGGAACCGACCGGATCGGACCACTATAGCATATATCCTCCATACAACCGATTTTTCAGAAAAAGAGGATTTTTGTAATATCTTACCCAATTTAACAGATTGAAGCTTCAAACTTCACCATATACTTTCGTATATTGCACATATTTTTGCCTGAAAAAATTTATGAGATCGGTCGTATATATAGTATATATGCCCCACAACCGATTGTTCAGATAAGGAACTTTTCGTAATTACTGCCCTATTTTAAGAGCTAGAGGCTTCAAATTTCAGCGAATGCTTACGTATATAGCATATATTGTTGTCTGAAAAAATCATAAAGATCGGTGGTATATATAGTATATATATGGTGGTATATATAGTATATATATATAGTATATATATATATATTTTCGCAAATTTTAGCCCCATTTTAACAGCTAGAAGCTTCAAATTTCACCGAATATTTACTTATATAGCATATATTGTTGTCTGAAAAAATCATAGAGATCGGTTGTATATATAGTATATATCTCATACAACCGATTGTTCAGATAAGAAACTTTTCGCAATTTCTACCCCATTTTAACAGCTATAAGCTTCAAATTTCACTGATTGCTTACGTATATAGCATATATTGATGTCTGAAAAAATCATTGAGATCGGTGGTATAAATAGTATATATCTCATACAACCGATTGTTCAGATAAGAAACTTTGCGCAATTTCTGCCCCGTTTTAACAGTTAGAAGCTTCAAATTTCACAAAATGCTTTCGTATATAGCATATATTGTTGTCTGAAAAAATCATAGAGATCGGTGGTATATATATTATATACTTCATATAAACTGTCATATTGACCCCTTTTTTACGGCTAGAAGCTTCAAGATTCATCAAATTTCATCAAATAGTTACGTTTACGTCATATATTTTTGAAATACGTGATTCGTAGCCATAGTTTTTACATGCAGACCACAAAAAACGTGAAGCATTGCATCCTCACACAGATTACCTACCTATTTTTATACCTTTCATGAAAATGAAATGGTATATTAATTTCGTCACGAAACCGAAAATTGTAAGTCCTTAAAGGAAAATAGATAGACCCACCATTAAGTATACCGAAATAATCAGGTTGAAGAGCTGAGTTGATTTAGCCATGTCCGTCTGTCCGTCTGTCCGTCTGTCCGTCTGTCTGTTTGTATGCAAACTAGTCCCTCAATTTTTGAGATATCTTGATAAAATTTGGTGAGCAGGTGTATTTGGGTGTCCGATTAGACATTTGTCGGAACCGACCGGATCGGACCACTATAGCATATATCCTCCATACAACCGATTTTTCAGAAATAGAGGATTTTTGTAATATCTTACCCAATTTAACAGATTGAAGCTTCAAACTTCACCATATACTTTCGTATATTGCACGTATTGTTGCCTGAAAAAATTGATGAGATCGGTCGTATATATAGTATATATCCCATACAACCGATTGTTCAGATAAGGAACTTTTCGTAATTACTGCCCTATTTTAAGAGCTAGAGGCTTCAAATTTCAACGAATGCTTACGTATATAGCATATATTGTTGTCTGAAAAAATCATAAAGATCGGTGGTATATATAGTTTATATATGGTGGTATATATAGTATATATATATAGTATATATATATATATATATTTTTGCAAATTTTAGCCCCATTTTAAAAGCTAGAAGCTTCAAATTTCACAGAATACTTACGTATATAGCATATATTGTTGTCTGAAAAAATCATAGAGATCGGTTGTATATATAGTATATATCTCATACAACCGATTGTTCAGATAAGAAACTTTTCGCAATTTCTACCCCATTTTAACAGCTATAAGCTTCAAATTTCACCGATTGCTTACGTATATAGCATATATTGTTGTCTAAAAAAATCATAGAGATCGGTTGTATATGTAGTATATATCCCATACAACCGATTGTTCAGATAAGAAACTTTTCGCAATTTCTACCCCATTTTAACAGCTATAAGCTTCAAATTTCACCGATTGCTTACGTATATAGCATACATTGTTGCCTGAAAAAATCATAGAGATCGGTTGTATATATAGTATATATCTCATACAACCGATTGTTCAGGTAAGAAACTTTTCGCAATTTCTACCCCATTTTAACAGCTATAAGCTTCAAATTTCACCGATTGCTTACGTATATAGTATGTATTGTTGTGTCAAAAAATCATAGAGATCGGTGATATATATAATATATATATGATGGTATATATAGTATATATATATATAGTATATATATTTTTTTTTGCGATTTTTGCCTCATTTTAACAGCTATAAGCTTCAAATTTCACCAAATGCTTACGTGTATAGCATATATTGATGTCTGAAAAAATCATTGAGATCGGTGGTATACATAGTATATATCTCATACAACCGATTGTTCAGATAAGAAACTTTGCGCAATTTCTGCCCCGTTTTAACAGCTAGAAGCTTCAAATTTCACAAAATGCTTACGTGTATAGCATATATTTATGTCTGAAAAAATCATAGAGATCGGTGGTATATATATTATATACTTCATATAAACTGTCATTTTTGCCCCTTTTTTACGGCTAGAAGCTTCAAAATTCATCAAATTTCATCAAATAGTTACGTTTACGTCATATATTTTTGAAAGACGTGATTCGTAGTCATAGTTTTTACATGCAGACCACAAAAAACGTGAAGCTTTGCATCCCCACACAGATTACCTACCTATTTTTATACCTTTCATGAAAATGAAATGGTATATTAATTTCGTCACGAAACCGAAAATTGTAAGTCCTTAAAGGAAAATAGATAGACCCACCATTAAGTATACCGAAATAATCAGGTTGAAGAGCTGAGTTGATTTAGCCATGTCCGTCTGTCCGTCTGTCCGTCTGTCCGTCTGTCTGTTTGTATGCAAACTAGTCCCTCAATTTTTGAGATATCTTGATAAAATTTGGTGAGCAGGTGTATTTGGGTGTCCGATTAGACATTTGTCGGAACCGACCGGATCGGACCACTATAGCATATATCCTCCATACAACCGATTTTTCAGAAAAAGAGGATTTTTGTAATATCTTACCCAATTTAACAGATTGAAGCTTCAAACTTCACCATATACTTTCGTATATTGCACATATTTTTGCCTGAAAAAATTTATGAGATCGGTCGTATATATAGTATATATCCCCCACAACCGATTGTTCAGATAAGGAACTTTTCGTAATTACTGCCCTATTTTAAGAGCTAGAGGCTTCAAATTTCAGCGAATGCTTACGTATATAGCATATATTGTTGTCTGAAAAAATCATAAAGATCGGTGGTATATATAGTATATATATGGTGGTATATATAGTATATATATATAGTATATATATATATATTTTCGCAAATTTTAGCCCCATTTTAACAGCTAGAAGCTTCAAATTTCACCGAATATTTACTTATATAGCATATATTGTTGTCTGAAAAAATCATAGAGATCGGTTGTATATATAGTATATATCTCATACAACCGATTGTTCAGATAAGAAACTTTTCGCAATTTCTACCCCATTTTAACAGCTATAAGCTTCAAATTTCACTGATTGCTTACGTATATAGCATATATTGATGTCTGAAAAAATCATTGAGATCGGTGGTATAAATAGTATATATCTCATACAACCGATTGTTCAGATAAGAAACTTTGCGCAATTTCTGCCCCGTTTTAACAGTTAGAAGCTTCAAATTTCACAAAATGCTTTCGTATATAGCATATATTGTTGTCTGAAAAAATCATAGAGATCGGTGGTATATATATTATATACTTCATATAAACTGTCATATTGACCCCTTTTTTACGGCTAGAAGCTTCAAGATTCATCAAATTTCATCAAATAGTTACGTTTACGTCATATATTTTTGAAATACGTGATTCGTAGCCATAGTTTTTACATGCAGACCACAAAAAACGTGAACCATTGCATCCTCACACAGATTACCTACCTATTTTTATACCTTTCATGAAAATGAAATGGTATATTAATTTCGTCACGAAACCGAAAATTGTAAGTCCTTAAAGGAAAATAGATAGACCCACCATTAAGTATACCGAAATAATCAGGTTGAAGAGCTGAGTTGATTTAGCCATGTCCGTCTGTCCGTCTGTCCGTCTGTCCGTCTGTCTGTTTGTATGCAAACTAGTCCCTCAATTTTTGAGATATCTTGATAAAATTTGGTGAGCAGGTGTATTTGGGTGTCCGATTAGACATTTGTCGGAACCGACCGGATCGGACCACTATAGCATATATCCTCCATACAACCGATTTTTCAGAAAAAGAGGATTTTTGTAATATCTTACCCAATTTAACAGATTGAAGCTTCAAACTTCACCATATACTTTCGTATATTGCACATATTTTTGCCTGAAAAAATTTATGAGATCGGTCGTATATATAGTATATATCCCCCACAACCGATTGTTCAGATAAGGAACTTTTCGTAATTACTGCCCTATTTTAAGAGCTAGAGGCTTCAAATTTCAGCGAATGCTTACGTATATAGCATATATTGTTGTCTGAAAAAATCATAAAGATCGGTGGTATATATAGTATATATATGGTGGTATATATAGTATATATATATAGTATATATATATATATTTTCGCAAATTTTAGCCCCATTTTAACAGCTAGAAGCTTCAAATTTCACCGAATATTTACTTATATAGCATATATTGTTGTCTGAAAAAATCATAGAGATCGGTTGTATATATAGTATATATCTCATACAACCGATTGTTCAGATAAGAAACTTTTCGCAATTTCTACCCCATTTTAACAGCTATAAGCTTCAAATTTCACTGATTGCTTACGTATATAGCATATATTGATGTCTGAAAAAATCATTGAGATCGGTGGTATAAATAGTATATATCTCATACAACCGATTGTTCAGATAAGAAACTTTGCGCAATTTCTGCCCCGTTTTAACAGTTAGAAGCTTCAAATTTCACAAAATGCTTTCGTATATAGCATATATTGTTGTCTGAAAAAATCATAGAGATCGGTGGTATATATATTATATACTTCATATAAACTGTCATATTGACCCCTTTTTTACGGCTAGAAGCTTCAAGATTCATCAAATTTCATCAAATAGTTACGTTTACGTCATATATTTTTGAAATACGTGATTCGTAGCCATAGTTTTTACATGCAGACCACAAAAAACGTGAAGCATTGCATCCTCACACAGATTACCTACCTATTTTTATACCTTTCATGAAAATGAAATGGTATATTAATTTCGTCACGAAACCGAAAATTGTAAGTCCTTAAAGGAAAATAGATAGACCCACCATTAAGTATACCGAAATAATCAGGTTGAAGAGCTGAGTTGATTTAGCCATGTCCGTCTGTCCGTCTGTCCGTCTGTCCGTCTGTCTGTTTGTATGCAAACTAGTCCCTCAATTTTTGAGATATCTTGATAAAATTTGGTGAGCAGGTGTATTTGGGTGTCCGATTAGACATTTGTCGGAACCGACCGGATCGGACCACTATAGCATATATCCTCCATACAACCGATTTTTCAGAAAAAGAGGATTTTTGTAATATCTTACCCAATTTAACAGATTGAAGCTTCAAACTTCACCATATACTTTCGTATATTGCACATATTTTTGCCTGAAAAAATTTATGAGATCGGTCGTATATATAGTATATATCCCCCACAACCGATTGTTCAGATAAGGAACTTTTCGTAATTACTGCCCTATTTTAAGAGCTATAGGCTTCAAATTTCAGCGAATGCTTACGTATATAGCATATATTGTTGTCTGAAAAAATCATAAAGATCGGTGGTATATATAGTATATATATGGTGGTATATATAGTATATATAGTATATATATGGTGGTATATATAGTATATATATAGTATATATATATATATTTTCGCAAATTTTAGCCCCATTTTAACAGCTAGAAGCTTCAAATTTCACCGAATATTTACTTATATAGCATATATTGTTGTCTGAAAAAATCATAGAGATCGGTTGTATATATAGTATATATCTCATACAACCGATTGTTCAGATAAGAAACTTTTCGCAATTTCTACCCCATTTTAACAGCTATAAGCTTCAAATTTCACCGATTGCTTACGTATATAGCATATATTGATGTCTGAAAAAATCATTGAGATCGGTGGTATAAATAGTATATATCTCATACAACCGATTGTTCAGATAGAAAACTTTGCGCAATTTCTGCCCCATTTTAACAGTTAGAAGCTTCAAATTTCACAAAATGCTTTCGTATATAGCATATATTGTTGTCTGAAAAAATCATAGAGATCGGTGGTATATATATTATATACTTCATATAAACTGTCATATTGACCCCTTTTTTACGCTAGAAGCTTCAAGATTCATCAAATTTCATCAAATAGTTACGTTTACGTCATATATTTTTGAAATACGTGATTCGTAGCCATAGTTTTTACATGCAGACCACAAAAAACGTGAAGCATTGCATCCTCACACAGATTACCTACCTATTTTTATACCTTTCATGAAAATGAAATGGTATATTAATTTCGTCACGAAACCGAAAATTGTAAGTCCTTAAAGGAAAATAGATAGACCCACCATTAAGTATACCGAAATAATCAGGTTGAAGAGCTGAGTTGATTTAGCCATGTCCGTCTGTCCGTCTGTCCGTCTGTCCGTCTGTCTGTTTGTATGCAAACTAGTCCCTCAATTTTTGAGATATCTTGATAAAATTTGGTGAGCAGGTGTATTTGGGTGTCCGATTAGACATTTGTCGGAACCGACCGGATCGGACCACTATAGCATATATCCTCCATACAACCGATTTTTCAGAAAAAGAGGATTTTTGTAATATCTTACCCAATTTAACAGATTGAAGCTTCAAACTTCACCATATACTTTCGTATATTGCACATATTGTTGCCTGAAAAAATTGATGACATCGTCGTATATATAGTATATATCACCCACAACCGATTGTTCAGATAAGGAACTTTTCGTAATTACTGCCCCATTTTAAGAGCTAGAGGCTTCAAATTTCAACGAATGCTTAGGTATATAGCATATATTGTTGTCTGAAAAAATCATAAAGATCGGTGGTATATATAGTATATATATGGTGTATATATAGTATATATATATAGTATATATATATATATATATATTTTCGCAAATTTTGGCCCCATTTTAACAGCTAGAAGCTTCAAATTTCACCGAATACTTACGCATATAGCATATATTGTTGTCTGAAAAAATCATAGAGATCGGTTGTATATATAGTATATATCTCATACAACCGATTGTTCAGATAAGAAACTTTTCGCAATTTCTACCCCATTTTAACAGCTATAAGCTTCAAAGTTCACCGATTGCTTACGTATATAGCATATATTGTTGTCTGAAAAAATCATAGAGATCGGTTGTATATATAGTATATATATCATACAACCGATTGTTCAGATAAGAAACTTTTCGCAATTTCTACCCCATTTTAACAGCTATAAGCTTCAAATTTCACCGATTGCTTACGTATATAGCATATATTGTTGTCTGAAAAAATCATAGAGATCGGTTGTATATATAGTATATATCTCATACAACCGATTGTTCAGATAAGAAACTTTTCGCAATTTCTACCCCATTTTAACAGCTAGAAGCTTCAACTTTCACCAAATGCTTAAGTATATAGCATATATTGTTGTCTGAAAAAATCATAGAGATCGGTTGTATATATAGTATATATCTCATACAACCGATTGTTCAGATAAGAAACTTTGCGCAATTTCTGCCCCGTTTTAACAGCTAGAATCTTCAAATTTCACAAAATGCTTACGTATATAGCATATATTGTTGTCTGAAAAAATCATAGAGATCGGTGGTATATATATTATATACTTCATATAAACTCTCATTTTTGCCCCTTTTTTACGGCTAGAAGCTTCAAAATTCATCAAATTTCATCAAATAGTTACGTTTACGTCATATATTTTTGAAATACGTGATTCGTAGTCATAGTTTTTACATGCAGACCACAAAAAACGTGAAGCTTTGCATCCTCACACAGATTACCTACCTATTTTTTATTTTATATTTATCTTAAAAATCGTTTAGATATGTTCAAATTTCACTAAATGCTTACGTGTATAGCATATATTGTTGTCTGAGAAAATCATAGATACCGGTGGTATATATAGTATATATCCCATACAACCGATTTTTCAGGTAAGAAACTTTGCGCAATTTCTTCCCCATTTTAACAGCTAGAAGCTTCAACTTTCACCAAATGCTTACGTGTATAGCATATATTGTTGTCTGAAAAAATCATAGAGATCGGTTGTATATATAGTATATATCTCATACAACCGATTGTTCAGATAAGAAACTTTGCGCAATTTCTGCCCCTTTTTAACAGCTAGATGCTTCAAATTTCACCATATGCTTACGTATATAGCATATATTGTTGTCTGAAAAAATCATAGAGATCGGTGGTATATATATTATATACTTCATATAAACTGTCATTTTTGCCCCTTTTTTACGGCTAGAAGCTTCAAAATTCATCAAATTTCATCAAATAGTTACGTTTACGTCATATATTTTTGAAATACGTGATTCGTAGTCATAGTTTTTACATGCAGACCACAAAAAACGTGAAGCTTTGCATCCTCACACAGATTACCTACCTATTTTTTATTTTATATTTATCTTAAAAATCGTTTAGATATGTTCAAATTTCACTAAATGCTTACGTGTATAGCATATATTGTTGTCTGAGAAAATCATAGAGATCGGTGGTATATATAGTATATATCCCATACAACCGATTGTTCAGATAAGAAACTTTGCGCAATTTCTTCCCCATTTTAACAGGTAGAAGCTTCAAATTTCACCAAATGCTTACGTGTATAGCATATATATATATATATATATATATATACCCCATATAAACTCAATTTTTGCCCCCCTTTTTACGGCTAGAAGCTTCAAAATTCATCAAATTTCATCAAATAGTTACGTTTACGTCATATATTGTTGAAATACGTGATTCGCAGTCATAGTTTTTACACCCAGACCACAAAAAACCAGAAACTTTGCATCCTCACACAAAGTACCTACCTGTTTTTATTTTATATTTATCTTAAAAATCGTTAAGGTATGCAGATCTGTTCACTATATATTTCTTATCTTATACATCCAATTATTGGGAGATTACGAACGGGATAAGATTATTGTTCAGCCCCATTCATGAAAGGTATGAAGTCTTCGGCACAGCCGAAGACAGTCCCGTTCTTACTTGTTTTTATTTGTTTATACGTAATAATAAAATGTTACGTATACGCAGTGGCGCACCTCTTTTCAGTTGGTATGGATATGTTTGTGCACGTGCTTATTTAACTTTACACACATAGATACATATATATATATAGCTAAGACATTTTTTTTCAGGAGAGTTGTTCCATATGCAATTTTTAAGCCGAATATCTGCATTTGGGGGAGTAAATAAAAGGATAAGGAAAAAATGAAGAGGGCGGGAGGGCAGAGTTAGACGGAAAAAGCTCATTAAAATGTATGCAGATAGGCCAAATTTAGGGCAGAACAACGTCTGCCGGGTCTTCTAGTCTTTTATATAAAAGGAGCCGATTTAACCGATTTAGTCCATTTTTACCAAAAATATTTCAAGTTAAACACCAAATTTTTCGCGAGTTATAGCTCCAGAAACGTTGGGAAATGCATTGTAAGAAAGGGCAGTGCCACGCCCATTTTCCAAGATTTGACTTTTTCCAATTTCTTGTTATAATGTCACAAAATACGATTGGTACAAAACTATTTTTCGCTAAGATTTAACTTATTATTTTTGCCTACGACCCTCTTTAAAGTCATTTATATAAAAGTGGACGTGGTCCTTAATCTTATCCATTTTTACTAGAAATATTTCCTGCTATAAGGAAAATATGTGTACCCAATTTTGTTACGATATGTAAATTTTTCTTCGAGTTATGGCTCCCGAAACATAGAAAATTGGTTAGTCATAAAAGGGGCGTTACCACGCCCCTTTTTTTAAATTTGAAGTTTTTCCTATTTATTGTTATAAATCCACTGGGGAAATGAAATACCATTGATATAAAGCCATTTTTTGCAAAAATATAGCTTATTTTATCGTCCACGACCCTTTTAAAAATTGTTCATATAAAAGTGGGCGTGGTCCTTAACAATTTCGTAAATTTTTCAACCTCTCTGCCGAATTTTGTTACGATAGGTTTAACGATTGCCTAAACCAAAAGAAAGAGGATACTGCAAAATGCACCAACTATCGTCGAATCAGCCTTCTTAATATCGCATATAAGGTCCTTTCAAGTGTATTGTGCGAAAGATTGAAGCCCACCGTGAATCCGCTGATTGGACCTTATCTGAAGCCGCACTCTTCAGACCTGGTAAATCTTCCATCGACCAGATTTTAAAAATGCGCCAAATCTTGGAAAAAGAAGTAAGGAAGGTTAAGTTCGGGTGTAACCGAACATTACATACTCAGTTGAGAGCTATGGTGTCAACATAAGGGAAAATAACCATGTAGGAAAATGAACCGAGGGAAACCATGGAATGTGTTTGTATGACATGTGTATCAAATGGAAGGTATTAAAGAGTATTTTAAGAGGGAGTGGGCCATAGTTCTATAGATGGACGCCATTTAGGGATATCGCCATAAAGGTGGACCAGGTGTGACTCTAGAATTTGTTTGTACGATATGGGTATCAAATTAAAGGTATTGTAACAAATTTACTTGCAATTCCCCTTATTTGCAATCTTCTGCTAACGTTTGTATCGCTAAGCTGTTAAATAAATAACTCCAATATTGAATAATGGAAAATGGCCTTTATTAAAGTACTTCACAATAACACTTATACTTTGTAACGACTAGCTTGCTTAATAACCAAACTGATTGATAGCTCAAATTAAACTGACTATCGAAATAATACTGCTATTGCTCGCTAGATAGGGTCTGAATCGAAACTTGCCCATAGCGCCTCTACCGCTGATGCTTTTATACTCTGTGATTTCTTCGTGGCATCTTCTAGGCGCTTCCAGAATTTTACTTAGTTATAAATTTCTCAGCTACAGCTACAGATGTATAATTTCTCATTTGACTAATACTTGCACAAATTATTTCCCTCTCTTGTGACAACTCAGATAAGATATATGCATGTGTTTGTGCATTGTTTCTCCGCTGCTCGTATACGTACATATGTGCAGACGTAATTATTGTTTCGTTTATGTGAATTCACGTCACTGCTTAGCATCGGCTTAGCGATAGCAGCACCCCTTAAAAAAAAAAAATTAATGTAAGGCGCGATAACCTCCAAAGAGATCTAAGGCCGAGCTTCTCTTCCAATTTGCGTCGTGCTCCTCGTGATTTTTCCTACAAATTGGCCGGACGGGACCTACATGTTTTATGCCGACTCCGAACGGCATCTGCAAGGCAGATGAGTTTTCACTGAGAGCTTTTCATGGCAGAAATACAATCGGAGCGCTTGCCAGACACTGCCGAGGGGCGACCCCGCTTAGAAAAATTTTCTTCTAATTGAAAAATCTTATTTCTAAAATTTTGATGTTGCTTTGCCCGGGAGTTGAACCCAGGGCATACGGTGTGATAGGCGGAGCACGCTTCCATCACACCACGGTGGCACCCCTTAGTTTTGCTAATATTCGTAACAGTATTAATGAGGCTTTTAAAAGGAAGTGGTGGTAGTTGTATATGTGAAGGCGTTTTCCAGATATCGAACAAAATGTGGACCAATGTGACCCAGAACATCATCTGTTGGATACCGCTAATTTATTTATATATATTGTAACGAATGTTAGCAGCACTGAGCGATGCTATCGTCTCTAAGCCGATGCTAAGCAGTGACGTGAATTCACATCCATAGATCAATCATTATGTATCTACATAAACAAAACAATAATTGCGTCTACACATATGTACCATGTACGTATACGAGCAGCGGAGAGTCAATGCATAAACACATGCATATATCTGAGATACTCCTATAAGTATGCAATGAGAAAAACTATAAAATTGTGCAATTCTAGTTACAGCTGAGAAGTTTGAGAGCTGCTGGACTAGTAGATTCTGGAAGCGCCTAGAAGATGCGAAGGTTGAAATCAAAGAGTATAAAAGGCGGCGATTCTAGAGGCGCTGGAATTCAGTTTGATTTGAGTTGTCAAGCAGTTTCGACTAAGACGCTATCTAGCGAGCAATAGCAGTATTATTTTGAATAGTAGAGTTTAATTTGAGCTATCAATCAGTTTGGTTATTAAGCAAGCTGTTCGTTGCACAGTTTTGTTATAGTGAAGTACTTTAATAAAGGCCATTTTGCATTATTACATATTGGAGTTACTCATTCAACAGATTAGTGATTCGAACTTAGCACGGGATTGCAAATAAGAGGATTTGCAAGTAAATTCGTTACAATATAATACCACGAACAGTATTCCTGCCAAGATTTCAAGGGTTTTTTATTTCGCCCTGCCGTACTTTTTCATTTCATTCTACTTAATATGGTAGGTGTCACACCCATTTTACAAAGTTTTTTCTAAAGTTATATTTTGCGTCAATAAACTAATCCAAATACCATGTTTCATCCCTTTTTTCGTATTTGGTATAGAATTATGGAATTTTTTTTGTTTTTCGTAATTTTCGATATCGAAAAAGTGGGCGTGGTCATAGTCCGATTTCGGCCATTTTTTATACCGATAGAAAGTGAGTTCAGATAAGTACGTGAGCTGAGTTTAGTAAAGATATATCGATGTTTGCTCAAGTTATCGTGTTAACGGCCATGCGGAAGGACAGAGGGACGACTGTGTATAAAAACTGGGCGTGGTTTCAACCGATTTCGCCCATTTTCACAGAAAACAGTTAACGTCATAAAATATACCCCTGCCAAATTTCAAAAGGATTGGTAAATTTTTGTTCGACTTATGGCATTAAAAGTATCCTAGACAAACTAAATGAAAAAGGGCGGAGCCACGTCCATTTTGAAATTTTCTTTATTTTTTGTATTTTGTTGCACCATATCATTACTAGAGTTGAATGTTGACATAATTTACTTATATACTGTAAAGATATTAAATTTTTTGTTAAAATTTTACTATAAAAAAAATTTTTTTTAAAAGTGGGCGTGGTCCTTCTCCGATTTTGCTAATTTTTATTAAGCGTACATATAGTAATAGGAGTAACGTCCTGCCAAATTTCATCACGATATCTTCAACGACTGCCAAATTACAGCTTGCAAAAGTTTTAAATTACCTTCTTTTAAAAGTGGGCGGTGCCACACTCATTGTCCAAAATTTTACTAATTTTCTATTCCTCGTCATAAGTTCAACTCACCTACCAAGTTTCATCGCTTTATCTGTCTTTGGTAATGAATTATTGCACTTTTTCGGTTTTTCGAAATTTTCGATATCGAAAAAGTGGGCGTGGTTATTGTCCGATATCGTTCATTTTAAATAGCGATCTGAGATAAGTTCTCATGAACCTACATACAAAATTTCATCAAGATACCTCAAAATTTACTCAAGTTATCGTGTTAATGGACGGACGGACATGGCTCAATCAAATTTTTTTTCGGTCCTGATGATTTTGATATATGGAAGTCTATATCTATCTCGATTCCCTTATACCTGTACAACCAACCGTTATCCAATCAAACTTAATATACTCTGTGAGCTCTGCTCAACTGAGTATAAAAACGTGAAAAGAGAATCGACACACATCAGCTCTTCGTCGATTTTAAAGCTGCCTTCGACAGCACGAAAAGGAGCTGCCTATATGCCGCTATGTTTGAATTTGGTTTCCCCGCAAAACTTATACGACTGTGCAAAATGACGTTGAGCGACACCACCAGCTCAGTCAGAATTGGGAAGGACCTCTCCGAGCCGTTCGAAACTAAACGAGGTTTCAGACAGGATGACCCGCTATCGTGCGATTTCTTTAATTTGATGCTGGAGAAAATTATACTAGCTGCAGAACTTAACCGCACTGGAACAATATTCTATAAAAGCGTGAGTTACAGTACGTAACCACCGCCTTATGGATCTAGCCTTATGTATACATAAGTTGATTGATGTAAACAATGTCTTACTAAATGAAATCGATATAAAATCGATTAGATATTATTATCTGGAACGAAAAGACCCTCTCTTAATATTGGATATAAAAGAAACCGGTGCTAAAGTTTAAAGAAACAAATAAAGAAATAAAATTTCTATTAAAAAGATAAAATTTAATATTTTGATTTCGTAAGGTAACAAAGAAATAAAATTTTTTTTCTTGGTTTCCTAAAAATATAAAGGAAACAAAATCTGGCGCAGTCGGTATAAGAAAAAAAGGCAAGGAGGAAATCGCATGCAAAAAACGTGCATGACCTTAACCTCAAACGTAAACCATTGTGGTAATACATCACGCCGCCCTTTTCCAAATTCGCTGAGCTTCACAGTTTAAAGCTGAGCATTTTTCAAGTGGAAATTAAATCTTTGGCTAAGGACCAATAAACAGAATCCCGGCATATTACCACGTCGAGAGAATATCGACAAATTCAATAGCCGTTCGTAGTCATAACAGCACCGGTATCGCTACGTCGAGAGAACATCGACAACACACAATTATCTTTAAGAATATCCAAGTTGCAACCATCAATCGTTTTATGAAACTTCCATGGTGCATCGAAATCTCGTATAGTAAACATTTTCACCATCTGATGCTACAATTAAGAGTAAAGAGGTACTACTAAGTTAGCGAATTTGAGCACATGAAATCAGCTATTAAGACCCGGAGACAACTTGAATTTGATAAGGAACGTCCTTTAAGTAAGCTAGTTCCAAGTAATATTTGTGAAAATAGAATAACGATGGCAAACGCATCTGCCACTGGTGGACAAGCTAGCTCAAACGGAGGAAATCTTAACACACATCCTAATGTTACGCAACTTTTAGCACACATAAAAATTCCGGACGCCGTAAAAGATGTGCCAGAGTTTAAAGGCAACTCAACATCGTTATACGATTTTATCGATAATATAGAGAAAATATTAAGTCTTTTGCCAGATCTTGGCAGTAATTACACAAAAATTATAGTAAGGTCGGTGCGTAATAAAATTGTTGGTGAAGCTAACGACGTTCTTAATATGTATGGAACAACACTCGATTGGCCACAGATAAGAAGCAATTTAATTACGCACTATGCCGATAAGCGAAATGAAACTAGCCTAATTCGAGATCTACATTTTATTAAGCAAAATACAGGCAGCGTCGAAAATTTTTATGCAAAGATTATAGAAATTTTAGCAAGATTAACGAATACCTTAAAAGTGCATGAGTGCGATCAGAATGTAAGAGTAGCGAAGCTTAAATTGTATCAGGAAATGTGTCTTACCGTTTTCTTATCTGGACGTAGAGAGAATCTTGGATCCACTATTCGAGCTATGCGTCCTAACTCAATAGCTCAGGCTTTTAATTTTTGTCTCGAAGAACATAACATTCAATATTTGAGAAGTCCTTTGTCGTCAGGAGAAGCTACAAAGCGAGTTTCAGTTCCCAACAATACAAATCCACCACAAACTACCTTTCAAAAATCACTAAGTAGAATGCCACAATCGCAAAGGTCTTCCGACATTTTTGGAAGAACCAATCAGCAATCTAGAAACTTAGACGTGCCAGAACCTATGGATACGTCTAGTGGAAACTCATACCTAAATCGTTCCAATAGCAATTTGCAACCACGTAACCCAACGCAGTACACGGTAAAAGAAGTATTTAACGCAGAATATCGAGATCATCACAATCCAATTTAGGAACCAGATTCAGGAACTCAAAAGAGCTCTAACAACCCGTATACATTTTCAAACGAAGGCAAAACATATGCTTTTAACCCTCACATTTCTTCTAAGCCCCACTTCCATACTAAATACGAAATAGATGATGGAAATTTTCAGATAGCAGCCTCGGAGACTCCATTACATTCGTAGATTTTAACTCACATCAGTCTTGTAATTTGCCTTACATTGATATCGCCGATAGCCAAAATAATAACCTAAAATTTCTCATAGATACTGGTAGTAATATGTCGTTCATAAACCCAGAACTTGTAAACATAGACGTTATCGAAAAAATCAAACCCATTGCAATTAAAACCGTTTTTAATACTCATATGGTCGACAATCAAGTAAGATTTAACTGTTTCAAAGGATTCAACGATAATAAAAAATGTCGCTTCCTTTTATTTAAGTTTCATAGCTACTTCGATGGTCTTATAGGCCTAGAGACTATGAAACAGCTTGGCGCAGTTATTGATCTAGAAAAGTCTATCCTAAAAACACCAAAGACAGTAATGCCTCTTAAATATAAACCAATCTATATGTCAAAAAAATACATTGTTCCACCTAGAACCAAAATAGTCGACAATCTGCGTTTGGGCGACGAAGTACTTCAGGCCGTATCTCTTTGGCCGAAAATTCAAAATAGTTACCGATCATAAGCCACTCACTTGGATTTTTTCCCTTACAGAACCTAATTCAAAACTTGTTCGTTGGCGACTTAAGCTCGAGGAGTTTGACTACGAAATAGTTTATAAGAAAGGAAATGAAAACAGTAAAGCAGACGCCTTGTCGAGAGTAGAGATAAATCTCACAGAATCAGTTGAAAATAATGTAGATGATTTAGACTGGAACATGGTACACTCCGCCATAGAAAACCTTAACGACGCAATACCTATATAGGAGCGTCCGATTAAAGACTTTCGTTATCAGGTTATTGTAAATAAACATAACAACTGTGGAACTCAAAAATCTTTAAAAATTTTGTTTAAGAAAAATCGCAGATACACCATAAAGACAACCGATTCCAGTATATTAAAAGATATCGTCGATATCTTAGAGTCGTTTTCCAATTCAAAAAAAACAATCGCCATTCTAAGTGATGATGAAAGCTTCAAAGTTGTTCAAGAAGTTTACTCTAAGTATTTTAGCAACAGTAAGTTAACTCTAGTCCGATGTGTCACGCTTGTGACAGATGTAGTAAAACCCGAAGAACAGGAAGAAATCATCCGAAACTATCATAGAAACTCCAATCATAGAGGTGTGAACGAAACATATAACCATCTGAAAAGAAGATACTTTTTTCCAAAAATGAAAGATTCAATAACCAGGGTGCTAAAGAATTGCGAAATATGTATGACACTTAAGTACGACAGAAACAATAGACCCATAAAGTTCGAGTTGAGTGAAACCCCCAAAAAACCAATGGAAGTAGTTCACATGGACGTCAACACAGTTCATAAAGAAAATTTTTTAACAATTATAGATAAATTCAGTAAATTCTCAAGCGCTTATTTATTACCCTCAAGAGGTAGCATCTGTATAATACAAAAGCTGACACATTTTTTTTCTCATCATGGTATACCAAAGAAACTTGTTTTCGATAATGCATTGGAATTCACATCAACCATTTTTCAAGAATTTCTTAACTTATACAATATAAAACACACGTTACTTCAGCAAAAAATTCAACCGGTAATTCACCAGATGAAAGATTCCACTCAACTTTAACAGAAATAATCAGGATTATATACCACCAAGACAGAAATAAGCCAATTAGTGAAATTATCGATGAAGCGATCCTTACATATACCAACTCCATCCACTCTTCAACTAAACTTACCCCATTTGAGGTAATAACAGGCCATTATTTCAGGTCGACACCATTCCCAGCAAATACTTCCACCATTACGAATCATGATTTCTTAAATAACCATGCCAGAGAATACGAAAAGTTTGCTGAAATTATATTCAAACGAAGTCTTAAAGATAAAGAAAAAAATATAAACAAACTTAACTTGAATCGCATAGAACCAAGAAATTTTAATGAAGATGCCTCGGTTTATGAAGCCGATAATAGAAGAAATAAGCTAGCTCCGAAATTCGTAAAACATAGAGTAAAAAATGATAACAAAATAACAGTAGAAACCGAAAAAAGAAAAATTCATAAACAGAAACTTAAGAACAAATGCAAAAAATTATAAAAAAAAAAATATATATACACAATATTATAAAAATGTTTATTACCGTAATTAATAGTTTGAGATTCACGTATACCCACGTAAATTAGTCAATATGCTTAAAATAATAAGGACATGTAAATATTTAATTTAAGCTATCTTCATTACTATTGGTTTTTTTTTTTTTGGAAAGGGAGAAGTTACAGTACGTAACCACCGCCTTATGGATCTAGCCTGATGTATACATAAGTTGATTGATGTAAACAATGTCTTACTAAATGAAATCGATATAAAATCGATTAGATATTATTATCTGGAACGAAAAGACCCTCTCTTAATATTGGATATAAAAGAAACCGGTGCTAAAGTTTAAAGAAAGAAATAAAATTTCTATTAAAAAGTTAAAATTTAATATTTTGATTTCGTAAGGTAACAAAGAAATAAAATTTGTTTTCTTGGTTTCCTAAAAATATAAAGGAAACCAAATTTCGTGCAAATACTGGCCTATGCTGATGACATTGATATAATCGGCCTAAACACCCGCGCCGTTAGTTCTGCTTACTCCAAACTGGAAAAAGAAGCGGTAAAGATGGGTTTAATGGTACATGAGGACAAAACGAAGTAGCTGCTGTCATCGAGCAAAGAGTCAGCGCATATGCGCCTTGGCAACCACGCTACTGTTGGCAGCCATAATTTCGAAATAGTAAAAGACTTCGTTTATTTGGGAACCAGCAACAACATCAGCACTGAAATCCAGCGAACAATCAATCTTACCAATAAATGCTACTTTGGACTAGGTAGCAATTGAAAAATAAAGTCCTCTCTCGGCGAACGAAAATCATACTCTACAAGTCACTTATCATACCCGTCCTGCTATATGGGGCAGAAGCATGGACCATGACAACAGCAGATGAAGCGGCTTTGGGAGTGTTCGAGAGAAAAGTTCTACGAAAGATTTATGGACCTCTACGCCTTGGCGATGGCGAGTACCGAAGAAGATTTAATGATGAGTTGTACGAGCTATACGCAGACATCCACATAGTCCAGCGAATTTAAACGCAGCGGCTGCGCTGGCTAGGCCATGTTATGCGAATGAAAGATGATGCTCCGGCCAAGAAATTGTTTCTATCGGAACCCGCCTATGGAAGCAGAGGTAGAGGGCGGCCCCCACTCCGTTGGAAGGACCAGGTGGAAAACGATTTAAACTCCCTTGGTGCGACCAATTGGCGCCGGTTGGCGGAGCGAAGGAGCGACTGGCGCGCCTTGTTGGACGGCCATAACCGTTTAGACGGTTAAGCGCCAATTAAGTAAGTAAGTAAGTAAGGTTTAACGATTTTTGATTTATGATTAATAATATTTGTAAAATTGAATTTATCACAATTGGGCGGTGCCACGCCCATTTTGAAAATTTTTTCAAATTTTTATCAAGAGTCTCAATATCAGTCCACACGTCAAATTTTAGGTGTACTATTTACTAAATAATCAGGTTTTTTGTGTTTTCCAAAATGTTATATACATATATAAAAAGTGGACGTGGTTTTCATCCGATTTCGCTCTTTTTCAATACCAATCTATTCTATTTTTATTTTTTTTATCTCAATATTTACTCAAGTTATCGTGTTAACGGACAGACGGACGGACGGACATGGCTCAATCAAATTTTTTTCGATACTGATGATTTTGGTATATCGAAGTCTATATCTATCTCGATTCCTTTATACCTGTACAACCAACCGTTATCCAATCAAAGTTATAATACCCTGTGTACAAGTACAGCTGGGTATAAAAATAAAACTATTTTAGTAAAAGGAATATACCTACAACTTTCTTTTTAATTTTCCAGCTTTGGAACATTTGTCGGCCGGATATTACATTTACGCACTGTGACTTATAAATAGTATGTATGAGTGTTTCGTAATTGTTTTACGCTTCGTTGAAATGCGATTATTTTTTTAGTTGTAATTTATAGTCAATTGAAAACGAAAGTTTCTAAAACGTATCTAATAGGCTCAAAGTGGGTAAACCGAATTCTCGTTAGCTGCAATGCGGACCACACCAATTCTGACAACGCACAGCTTTAATTTCTGCTTATCTTTATATACAGCATGAAAATTTAAGCGAAATGAACGTCAGCCTGAATGATTTTCAGATCAGTGCATAAAAATGGGAAATTAAACTCAGGGAAGTGTTAAATTATGTAATCAAACGCAAAAACAAATATATGTTAAAAATATCCGTTTTACTTCTTGAAAGTTACGATAAGAAACATATTGCGCAAGTTTACACATGGTCATAAAATTACATAAGTTAAATGAAGGGATTTTTGAAAAGAGCTCAACAAGTCGGACCAATGCTAGTGTTGCTAGCATGAGTTAATCTCAGTACCGAAAGAGGTAGCTCACGAAGAATTAGCGATTCATGAAAACATGTCCTATCAAACATTGCCGTTTGTAGTTTTGTAAATAACTCATCTTTTCGTTTTAATTCGAAGTATTTCTTATGTGTAAAAGTAAAAGTAGTATTTTGAAGTGGTATGCTATATGGGGGAATACAGATTGTAACCGTAAGTGTAGTCATTAATGTGCATACTATAGCGTAATGTATACACCTCCGAGCTTGACTAGCACAGAGTTTGAGAACATGATTCTTGTGATGTCCGTAGAAGCACAGGGTAAATACCCGCATATAATATATGGAGACTTCAAGGCATGGTCAGCTGTATGGGGTAGTAGTCTAACTAACGTTAGAGGTAGAGTTCCTTTCGAAAGCCTTACACCCCTGAGCTTGGAACTTTTAAATGAACCAGGGAAATATACATTCGACACTGGCAATGGACTCTATTTATAGATCTCACGTTTGCTAGTATCGAAGTAGCGAGACGAGCAAAATGGTTCATCAGTAATGTCTACACGTACAGCGACCACAAAGCTATTAGCCTAAAGATAGTGGAAGCTTCACCAAGGACAGCTCCCAACCAACTATAAAGAAGAAGATGGGAACAACATCTTTTTTGAACCAAAAGCATTTTATGTTGTATGAAATGATGCCATAATACGAAGGGCATATGCGGAAGACCTGTCGGTTCAAATATCTACGTCATTACGTATGGCGTGCGATGCTGCCATGCCTAGAAGTCGCGCCAAAGTAAATCGAACAAATGTATATTGGTGGAATGAGAAACTAGCACGATGAACGGCACAGAGGCTACGCTAGACGCCACGATATGATGAGCTACACAGTAATACCCCAAAAACCGCGCTTAAAAATTCTATAAAAATAGTAAGAGAGCGGGCTTCAAGGAACTGATGGATGGTGCTGATCTTAATCATTGGGGCTTGCCTAAGAGAACGGTGATGGCTAAAATTAGGGGCAGAAATCAGAGCAGCCTACATGTCCGATACTAAAAAAGAGAAGAATCGTAAAAACCTTGTTTCCAACACAATATTACTGAACCTATAAAAGCGAGGAACTCCCAGGAATAACAGAACAGCAGGTAACGGATGCAATACAAAAAATCGCGGATAATTTTTTTAGCAGGACAGGCTGGAGCACCAAATTATAGCCCTTAAATCAGCCATAAGGTCAATAATAAGCAGTGACGACTAAATCGCCTTTCCCCCCAGCGACGTTATGCCTAACGGCTGTACCACGGGTGGTGAACACATGAACACTATTAGGGTGGTTTCATTAGGCCACTTGAAGCCATTGCCCCAACGTCCAAGAAAAAAAAAAGAAAAGGAAGAATGTACGTGGTAGAGTTGATATGAGCTAAAACAGACAGCAAATTAAGACAAGGCAAGGCAAGGCCAAAGGCGAGAGGAAAGTATAGATTGGAACTCAAACCAGAGACCAAAACCGAAACGGAATGGCGTGTTATACATTTTTTATCGAATTATAAACGGTTGGTTATCAATGAGTTTTCGGTTTATTATCGACGGGTTATAGGCTTGTAATTCATTTCGGTTTGTTATAGGTGCTTTATGGACGAGGTATATGCGATCGATTTGTTATCGATATGTTATAAATTTGCTATCGATAACAAAAATTACCAATGACATACTGATTTTTAATCTACGTGTTATCGAAAAGTTATCGGTTTAGCATCAAAAGGCACTCGATTATTTATCAAAAAGTTGTCGACTTGCTACCGAGAAATATTCGATTTGTTATTGGAGTGCTACCAATTTGTTATCGAAGGGTTTTCGATTTGAAAAGTAATCGATTTTTTATCGGATTGAAAATAGTTTGTTATCGGCATGTCATCGATTTGTTATCGAAGACTCATCGGTTTGTTATGAAACAGATAATGAAAAAAATTTACTATAAAATCGATGACACATCGATAGCAAGATGATTACAAAGCAAAAATAAGACGATAAGACGCTGACAGAAAGTTTTTCTATGCGGGGTTGCCCCTCGGAAATGATTTTCTGTCATGAAAAGCTTCTCAGTGAAAAGGGATGGCCTAGAAGGTTCGATGCGGTCATATAAAATCGTTCTCGAGATGGTCGGGCTCGTACCTAAATGGTGTGGAACGTACCGCATCTATATCCGTCTAAGGGCCATCAACATCAATAACACTCTCTAAAACCTTCGGGGAGTGTCTTTGCCGCTACAACAACAACCACCAATTGCCCATTTCTGGAGGCAAACTGAGTAATCCCTGTTAATGAAATAAACTTCTTGTGGACCAACCTGGATGATTGTGAGGTCTCAATGTCCTTATGGTCATGTTTACATAGGAAAAGAACGAATCTCGAAACGAATGAAACTAAAAAGAAACTGCAATGAAAAGACCTACTGACTATGGCGCATACACTCAGAGAAAAACGCCGTTACAAAATTCAGTACCACCGTACTCAATTCAAGCTTTTCATGTTCTTACTTTTTTGTTCTTGAAAAACGAACGACCTGTTCGCAAAACAATAACCTTGTTCTTGAACTGACAACGACTTTCTTGAAAAGAGAACGGCTGGTCTTAAAATATGAACAAATGTTCTTAAATTAAGAACAATGTTCTTAAATTAAGTACAAGAAAAAAGAAACGGTAAAATTCGTGTGTACTACAATGTTAAATACAACATTTGGCACAAGCTATCAAGCAGTTGTAGTGGCCCAGCGGTTATGATGTTGCGATTGTGATAGTGTGGCGCGAGTTCGATCACCGTCAAACTCTAAAGTTTTTTAAAACAATTTTTGTATATTCTATTTTTTTAACTCTTATTTTTCGTTGAGTTCCATTCACATATGCACAGCTAATTCTCAATCTTGTTATGCTGTGCTTTAAATATATATTCAGATTGCATCATCAAATAAGATAATTTCTCAATAAGAGAAATTATATAAAAAATGCATATTATGCGTTTTTTCATACCTTTTGGAATTTTAATAATAATTTTTTTTTGTTATTAATATTTTTTATTAATGACAAAAAAATTATTTATTAATAAAAAAAATAAATAATTGGTACCTTTCCACTCCCACCAATGATCAAGCACAAACCGTTCTTGAATTGAGACCGAAAAATGTTAAATCGACCACAAATCGTTCTCGAACCATGAGAACGAAAAATCTTAAATCAAGCCCAAGTAGTGCTTGAAATGAGCACAGAAGATTCACACATCAATAACAAAATGGTCTTAAAATACGAACGGTGTGCTTGGAAAAACTGTTCATAAAACAAGCCCATCGGTCACGAGTTAAGAAAAAACGTACTTAACAGACTTTTGTCAACGAATGTTCTTAATTGTGAACTTGTTTCGTTCGTTTTAGAACGATTTTTTCTTTGAGTGTACCTGCAACCTTCCTATGCAGATGCTGTCTGAATGAAGAAAAATAAGAGTTGATTAATCATTTTCTCTACCGATGTTCAGGATTGCACATAAACCGACTTAGATTTCTGCGCGCTATTAACTTCTTGCTTTTATATCAAAATCATGAATATCGCCAGTGTTATGGCGCAGTAGTACAACCCCAAGGATAGGATAACAAACAATACGAATGTAATCATTTGCAAACAGATGGTACAAGGAAATGGAAAAAATTGGTCCGGTGTTTGTTTATACCAAATACTGTACACAATCCTGCCAAACAAAAGATATTTTATTTAATAGTATGTTTCAATTACTTGAACAAATGCAGATAAATATATGTACTGTAATTCGTATTACGTTTTACGATCACGGATCGAAAACCATTTTCACTCAAATGATAGATATGAAACGGTAATCATTTTTTGAAAATGAGAATTAATTATGGATATTATGAGTACGAATTCTCCCTATCTAACATATGTTATTACTCCGATTCATCACCTTTGGGCTATTGTGATTTCAGAAATAGTTTTCGATCACGGATCACAACACACAATACGGGCCCAATTTTGTAGTCCAATCAATTTTAGTCTCACAAAGTACAAATACTCAAAAAAATTCAGAGAACTCCAAATAAAAAGTTCTAAATTTTCGTAAATTTTTTTCCAATTTTCCAATTTTTTTGAAAACGTTTTTGAAATTAATTAGCATAGCAAAAGCTAGAAATTTACACAATTTTTTTCTGAAAAATTCGAAAATAAAACAAGTAAATGTTTTTAAGTTCGGGTGTAACCGAACAATATATACTCAGCGTGAGCTTCAATTGTACATTTCATTTCAGATAAATTACTTTTCAACATAACACGTGGCACCGCCCGTTAAAAAAAAATGTCTCCCCATTTCCTCTTACAATAAAACTTGATGACTGAAATATCATTGATTCAAAACTATTTTTTGCTAAGTTATAGCTTATTATTCTAGTCTAAGACCCTTTTAAACTTGTTTTATATATAAGTTGCCGTGGTCTTTAAGCGATCTCGTCCATTTTTTCTAGAAATATTTCCTGCTATAAGGAAAATCTGTATACCCATTTTTATTACGATCCGTTAATTGTTTTTCGAGTTATTGCTCCCGAAACATAGAAAATTGCTTAGTCATAAAATGGGCGGTGCACGCCCATTTTTTTAAACTCGAAGTTTTTCCTATTGTTATAAATCCACTTGGGAAATGACATACCATTGATATAAACCTCTTTTTTGAAAAGATATAGCTTATTTTATTCGTCCACGACCCTTTTAAAAATCTCTTATATAAAAGTGGGCGTGGTCCTTAACCGGTTTCGTTGATTTTTCTTCAAAGCATTCCCTATAGTAAAGGCAACTTCTGCCGAATTTTGATACGATAGTTTTAACGATCTTTGATTTATGATTAATAGTATTTGTAAAATTTATTTTATCACAAGTGGGTGGTACCACGCCCATTTTAAAAATGTTTTTCGACTTTTTATCAAGAGTCTCAATATCAGTGCACACGTAAAATTTCAACATTCATCATCATCATCATTTATTTAAGAGTTCGTTATTAGTACAGTAAGATAACATAATCTTTTATCGTACAACACAAAATTATTAAAAGTCAAGTGAATCGTATTCATTTATAATTATACATACATATAATTAATTTAACAAATTTTAAAACAGAATAAATAGCTTAAGTAAAAAATCAAAGAAAAAGGAAGGTAAGAAGTCAATACAGGATAGGTTGCATTATGCTGATGGTTGGTTTATGTTTTATTAGAAAAAAAAACTATAAAGAACACGTCTATAGTTGTTTTGGTTTAAAGAGTTTCTCACAGTAGACGGTATTGAGTTCCAGAGACGTATGGTGTTGACGAAGAACAGCCTAGCCGATGCCACATAATTAAAACTCGGTATATTCAGAGTACATGACCTGGTGGACTTATTAAACGCAAGTTTGTCATACAGGTATGGCGAAGACTTCGTTAAGATTAGTCTGAATAAAAATATGAAACTCCTTGCCCTTTGATACTCAGTTATGTGGCAACCTAATAGACGAGATCTCCATGCAGATACATGGTCAAATTTGTGCAAGCCATACACATACCGAGTGACGTGGTTGAAAGCAACCTCCATTTTATGGGCAGAGCTCGAGTCTAATGCATTGCATACCAACTCTGAGTATGTTATGATTGGCATAATGAGCTGTATGGCTAGCTTTCGGCTCAGATTACTCAAAGTGCCATAAACTTTACCCATCACGGCGTTAATATGGTCGCTGCCATTAAGACTGGAATTAATCACTATACCAAGATTCTTTACTTTATTGACGGTCTTCACGTTAGAGTTGCCAATAATTATTGCAGGTATTTGAAGGCTCGATATGTTTTTCTTAGCAATAGGTAACATGTATGATTTTGAAACATTGAGACATAGGTCATCGTCATTCGCCCAACATAATATGGATGACAAATCACTATTTACTCGACAACATAAGTCACATATATCAGTAAACTAACTAGACAAATACAACTGAATATCGTCAGCGTACGCATGCACATTAACAAATTTACACACATTAAACACATCGTTTATAAAGAGACTAAATAGCAAAGGACCAAGTATAGACCCTTGAGGAAAA
The DNA here is from genome assembly GCF_040869045.1 of Eurosta solidaginis. Lineage (NCBI taxonomy): Eukaryota > Metazoa > Arthropoda > Insecta > Diptera > Tephritidae > Eurosta > Eurosta solidaginis. The sequence goes on from NW_027136899.1 coordinate 626,998, forward strand.
CCAGCTGTTAACTCCTTTGGCTGCGATACATCAGCACCGTTGCTCACGAATTGTGACCGGCCGAATAGGTAACTTTTTATCAAGTTGTGAGCGTTGTTACCGAATCTAAAGTATCGTTGCAAATTGTAACATAACAATGAGTGGTTAACAGAGTCGAATGCCTTGGAAAAGTCGAGTAAGCATAGAAGCGTTAGTTGGCCTTTGTCAAAGGGCACGCGTATGTCATCCAAAATTTTTATTAGGGCAGTTGAGCAGCTATGTCCAGCTCTGAATACGGACTGACACGGAGATAATAAGTTATGTTTAAGCATGTGTGTGCCAATTTGCTCCGCTAGTAAACCTTCGAATGCTTTAGACAAAATTGGTAAAATGCTTATAGGTCTAAAGTCTCCCGGAGAATTTGCCTTCCTATTTTTAGGATGAGGTAGAACCTTGGCCACTTTCCATACATCCGGAAAGCATGAGGTTGTAATAGAGTGATTGATGATATGAGTTATTGTCCCGGATTGAGTTATTGAACGGAAGAATAATTTTCAAAAATTTGATAGGGATTTCATCCACTCCTATAGCCTTGGTTTTAATTTTGAGGATGCACCTTATGACATCAACTTCTGTCACCGTAGAGATCTCAAGCCTCTGCCCCGAATTACATGCAGGTACACAATACAGGGAATTCACATGACTTAAACTATACCTAGGACCACTAAGAAATGCATTATTAAGCACATCGGACTTCAAGGAGCATTCGGAAATGGCCTTACCACAAACACGCAAACTTTTTAAATTTCGCCACAAAACACTGGGTGGAAGATCTGAACCCAAACGTGACGAGTAGAGCTTGCACTTTTCCATTTTAATAATCTTTGTGGCTGTATTTCGCGTATATTTATAAAAGACCCAGTCTGATTCCCGCCTTTTCTTTTTCCAAATGGAATAGGCCTTATTCCTCGTTTTAATTGCATCTATCACTTTCCTATTAAACCAGGGGCATGTTAAGGACTTAACCTCTCGAATGCGCATGGGGACATGATTCTCAAGTGCATCAGTTATTTGGTTGTTAAGAAACCCCAGCTTCTCATTTACGGTTGGAAGACGCCAACATTCACACCAATCGACACTAGACAAATGGGAGAAAAGAGCGTTTTGGTCAAGTGAGCGGTAATCTCTATAACTATATGTAGTTCCTATGCTAGGTTGGTCAAATTTGAGGTCAAGTGAACAATATATAAGATCATGGTCTGAAATAAACGATAACTGGTCAAATTTTAGGACAGTTGTAGGGTCAGCGATAATAAAATATTCCAACAGGCTAGGACTACAGTTATGAGCATATTTAGTAGGTACACTTGTGTTAACAACAGAGAGACCTGCTCCAGCTACGTTATCAAGGAGCCTAACACTGTAACACTCGCGAACAAGGAGGTTGACATTTAGATCTCCACATATAACCAAATAATTATAGTCGACTACATATGAAGCCAAAGGCGAAAATAATGCGTCAAGGCTTATCGACTTGTGGGGATTGTACACACATGAGACAAACATTTTAACAGAATTACTATACAATTCGACAAACAAATACTCTACCCCCTGGACCCTCAGACATCTTTATACATTTCATTTTGATACTATTTTTGCAATATATCGCAACGCCTCCACCTTTTTATCCTTTCTGTCATTTCGGATTAGGCTATAGCCATCGATGGTAGCGTGAATATCATCCAACTCTGGCGTAAACCAAGTTTCGGAAACACAGATTACATCCACAGCAGAAGATTCAAACACATACCTGGCGTAATCCATCTTTTCATTGAATAGACTTCTAGCATTGAAGTGAACAATGTTGAATCCTGTTTGTTGTTTACACAGCAAGTTTACCATCGCAAGGCTGTTATCGACAGCACCACTTACGCCTCTGCTAGGAGACATAGTATTATTTACTAAATAATAAGGTTTTTTGTGTTTTCCAACATGTTATATATATAAAAAGTAGGCATGGTTATCATCCGATGTCGCTCATTTTCAATACCAATCTTCTGGGTGCAGATAAGCTCGTGTACCAAATTTGGTGAAGATATCTCAATATTTACTCAAGTTATCGTGTTAACGGACAGACGGACGGACGGACGGACATGGCTCCATCACATTTTTTTTTGATACTGATGATTTTGATATATGGAAGTCTATATCTATCTCGATTCCTTTATATCTGTACAACCAACCGTTATCCAATCATCTGTGTGCAAAGCATACTGAGTATAAAAAGAAGAATTAAATCTACGAAATTTCATACAAAATGACCATTGCCAGTTTCCTGATCATTGCTCTGTATGTACATTAAGCTGGGTCGATTTATTAACCTATATCGCGCCACCGATATTTCGATAGGTTTTGGGCTCAGGGAAAAAATAATTTTCGAGCCTGCAAAATTTGAGTTTTTTAACTTTTTTTCTTTGATTTTTAAGGTTTTTTTCATGACCTACTTAAACAATTTTCATTTGATTTTACAATTTTCATTATACCCTGTCCGACTCAAAATTGTCCGCTAAAAACTTTGGCGATAACAGTTTTTTGGAAAAAAAAAATTATTTTTTGGGTTTTGAGGAGTGTTTTGGTGAAAAAATTTATTTTTTCGCCATTTTTTTTTTAATGGTTTCTTCAGAAACGTGCAAAAGTGTTGCCGATGAAAACGAATTTGTCTCATAGTTTCTATCACACTTAACATTATGCGATAAAAACGTTGACATTAACAGTTTAAAAAAAAAATTTTTTTTTGGTTTTTGGGACTTGTTTTGGTCGAAATCGATTTTTTTTCATTTTCAAGGCTCCAAATCATTTTTTGTGTATACATATGTTTCCGTTAGACCCACCAATAAGTATACCCACCCTCAATTTTTGAAATATCTTGATGAAATTGGTAAGCAGGCATATTTTGATTGTGGATTTGACATTTGCCGGAATCGACCGGATCGGACCACTATAGCATACACATACCTCCCATACAACCGATTGTTCAATAAGAGGGTTTTCGCCATTTCTGCCCCATTTCTGCCTCATTTTAACAGCTAGCAACATCAAATTTTACCACAAGCTTACGTATTGGGCATAGATCGTTGTCTGAAAAAATCGTCAAGATCGGACATATTTATAATAAAAATCGCTTTCGACAAAAATGATGAAAATCCTCTTACCTGAACAGTCGGTTGTATGGGATATATATTATGCTTCCAAATTTCATTTCTGCTTACCAAATTTCATCAAGATATCTCAAAAATTGAGGGACCAGTTTGCGTTCAAACAAACGGACGGACGGACAGACGGACATGGCTAAATCAACTTAGCTCGTCGGACAGGATATACATGAACATTTTAAAATCAAATAAAAATTTTTTAAGTAGGTCATGAAAAAAACCTTAAAAATAAAACAAAAAAGTCAAAAAACTCAAATTTTGCAGGCTCGAAAATTATTTTTCTGGGTATACTTAGTGGAACTTTTTTTTCTTAGCCCAAAACCTATCGAAAAATCGATGGCGCGATATGGGTTAACTTTCGTCCATGCAAATCAACTCAGCTTAATGTACATACATACATTATGTATGTAGTAATATAAATTTTAATCTTTATATAATAGTGAGAAATGTCGTAAACTAACTTTATATTTATATGTACTTGTAATAGAATGTTCAACCTTATTCCTTGTGGGCATACTGCAATGTACACGTCGTATTAATTTTATTTTTATTAGACTGGTGAATGTTATAAGTTAGAGCCTGGAGCGTAAGAGCTTTAGCAATACAATAAGCTTACCTGATTTAGCAGTAACAGAACGATATGGTGATGAAAGGATACGTATTTATTACTTAGTGTGTATGTTTGTATGAGTGCAAGTAAAATTTTTTTTGCCTTGTTAAGAAATATTTATTGCATTCAAAAGTCACAAAAGGCCTCTAAGCCCTGCGCATGTTAAATAATTAAAATGTAGGAAGATTGAGACCATCTCTTGATGTACTAGTACGTTTCGTCCAGGACGACGTCCACAGAAACGGTAAACTGCGTCTCGTCCTCATTCAACGGTTGGTTCAGTGAGCTTATTTGTGTCATGTTTAGAGCTTCAGATGTACGACACACGCGTATTACCAGTCTTCGCATTCTATGGCATACCCAGGTAAAGTCGCTATGTGTGGCATAGAGGTGCTGCAAGTGTGGCGTTAGTAGCGCATCGTTCTATTCTACGGCAACGTCCGCTACTTTTGACCACTATCTGCCGGGCGAGTGCATATATGTACACGCAAGAGTGGAGAATCTTGTAGATTGTGATTAGAGGTGCCCCATCTCACTTTCATTTGCGGCGCTCTCTCTGCCTTTGTTTGACCTGCGATATTGAGCTTAATGGTGATTTGATTATAATCACTGCCCATCAAGATCCTCCTTAACCCTCTATTCAAACGCTTTATAGCAGAATTTCTTACACTAATGTAATATCTAGTCTGGAGCATTCCCTATTCGACAGAGCTTACGTTGAAATCTCCAGCGACAACCACGTTACAAGTTTGATCACGCAGAGCGTAAATTTGCTTAAGATTATCCAACTAGTTTGGTACAGGTCTTGTTCTGTGGATGTCAGATATCATGAGCACATCCACACCGTCAAACACTTTTGATCTTATAAGGTTCCCTGCTGATGATCGCATAGCTTACCTTGCTACCCAAAAACAGTTAGTCCAGCAAAGCATCAGCTTACCTACTTCGATTTAGGCTGCTTTGAATAAAGATGTTTATTTGCGCACCTGTACGCATTACCAGCACCAAGCACAGGAAGCACTTTTTCTTTTCGGTAGAGATGGAGACCTGATGGCCATTTTGATTGCACTTTCAGTCAAGGCCCTTGCAGTCTGCTTTTCGCTGTCCGTAGCTTAGGTACCTAAAGCATCGCGTACATCTACCCTCTGCATCGCAGCCAACCGATACGAATATCTCTAATAAAAGGAAGACCACAGTTCTTCCTATGGCTCATAAAAGCCCTTTATCGCCACATCATGCCGTTTCATTAGTTTGCTATTGATATTGATTGAGGTTATCGATGAGGTATCAACTTTTTATCGAAGATTTATCGGGTTTTTATCGATTTACCATCGAAAAGTTGTTCATTTTTTAACGAAAAGTTATACATAGATATTTCGATGAAATATATTGTCACGGATATTAGCATCACTAAATTATCCCATCACTAAGGCGATACTAAGGCCATGCCAAGCAGTATTTACGTTAATAATCAAATCAAGTATACACATATATAAGGCAGCCCAGAGAGATGTCACACACAGATGCATTTACTTATATGCCTATGTGCGCAAACTACAAACATTCACATCAATAATTCAATCTTTATGTATCTACATAAACGAATAAATAATTGTGTCTACACATATGTACGTATACGAGCAGCGGAGCGGCAATGCACAAACACGTGCATATATCTTATCTGAGTTGTCACAAGAGAAAGCAATAATTTGTGCACGTAGTTGTGGCTGGCGATTTTGTAGCTGAAACAAGTAGTAAGTTCTGGAAATCGAAGAGCCTAGAAGTATGCAGCGTAAACTATAAAAGCGGGGCAAGCGAGTAAGAAGAATTCAGTTTGATTTGAGTTGTCAAGCAGTTTGATTAAGACGATATCTAGCGAGAAATAGCAGTGTTATTTTGAATAGTAGAGTTTCATTGAGCTATCAATCAGTGTGGTTATTAAGCAAGCTATTCGTTGCACAGTTTGTTATTGTGAAGTACTTTAATAAAGGCCATTTTGCATTATTACAAATTGGAGTTATTTATTCAACAGTTTAGTTATTCGAACTTAGCAGAGGATTGCAAATAAGAGGATTTACAAGCAAATTCGTTACAATTGGTGTCAGAAGAGGAATTGTTGAATAAATTCCAAAGGACAACAAGGACATGGCAAAGTTCGGTGAATTGAAGATCCAGCAACTAAAGAAGGAGTTGGAGACCCGTGGATTGAATACAAGCGGCGTTAAACTTGAACTTCAGGTACGGCTACGAGAGGCAATGGAAGCAGAAGGAATTGATGTGGAAGAGCATGTCTTTCATCTTGATAGCGAGGAGACAACAAAAATTGAACAGAAAAACGAAACATCGCAGACGGTTACCACTACAGACTTGAACATGATTTTAGCTGCAATATCTGCTCAAACATCGACAGTGTCATCTCAACTGGCAGAACAGCAAACATATATGGAATCGCAGGAGAACCGAATAACATCGAAGATTGAAGCACAGGAAACAAAAATTTCTTCACAACTTGAAGAACAGAAGACGTATATGGCATCCCAACTGGAATCGCAGGAGAGACGCATAACATCAAAGATGGAAGAACAAGAAGAGCGCTTATCATTACAGGTGGCACAAATGTCTTCACAGTTAGAAGCACAGGAAGCAAGGGTAACATCAAAGCTGGAAGCGCAGGATGCAAAAATCGCTCAATTTCAGGCAGAAGTCGATGATTTGAAGGGTCGTATGGAGCAGTTACAATTAAATCGTCCAGCAGTTTCAGCGAGTAATCCAAAGGTAAAAACACCATCCTTTGACGGTTCTGTTCCTTTCCAGGTCTTTAAACTACAGTTTGAGAAGACCGCAGCAGTGAACAACTGGAATGTGGAAGATAAAGTTGCCGCGCTCTTCGTAGCATTGAAAGGACCAGCTGCCGAAATCTTACAGACTATTCCAGAGTACGAACGGAACAGTTATGACGCATTGATGGCTGCTGTAGAACGACGTTATGGAAGCGAGCATAGAAAACAGATATTCCAAATTGAGTTGCAAAACCGCTACCAAAAAGCAAATGAGACATTGCAGGAGTTTGCTTCAGATGTTGAAAGGCTGGCTCATCTCGCAAATGCGGACGCACCCGTGGAATACACCGAGAGGGTAAAAATCCAGAGTTTTATAAATGGCATACGAGACGTGGAAACCAAGCGACCTACATACGCGAACCCATAACTGACATTTGCTGAAACGGTATCACATGCATTGACTCAGGAAACTGCCTCCCTGTTAAGTAAACCAGCATATAAGGCTCATCGTGTAGAAGTAGAAAGGCCAGAATGGGTAGACACAATTTTGGAAACACTGAAGGGATCACAACAGAAAAATGCCGGAGTTATTAAATGTTTCAAGTGCGGCAACCCAGGTCATATTGCACGACATTGCAGCACCGGTCCCAATAGCTCCAACAATGTGGGTGGCCGTAAACGCAGAGCTGAAGGAGATGAGCAAATCTCCAAGTCCACTCAATCGTTAAACTAAAGCGAGTCAGCAGCAAGGGGCGACAGCTGGCTCCCTCAATTGAATGCCTCATAATCTCTATCTCACAAATTGGAAGAAGGTCAAACAATCTTACTGTCGGAGGACATGTAGATGGAAAGGAACGTTTACTGACTGTAGATACGGGTGCATCTCATTCCATCATTCGAGCGGATTTAGTCAACAAGAAGATAACACCATTGCATGGAGCAAGATTGCGTACAGCCACTGGAGAAGACAGCACGGTTCTAGGAGAAGTATCATGTGAAGTCGCAATTGGGAACGTCACGGTAGTACACAATTTTATAGTGGCAGAGATTGTTGATGAAATCATAATTGGAGTGGACTTCTTAATCGACCAGGGCATCAAGATCGACATGCAAAGCAAGACGATGCGATATAAGAACATGGATGTACCACTTAATTTCGGCTACGAGAGAGGCTACAGCAGTAAACGAGTGCTGGTGGAAGAGAGTCAGCGAATACCACCAAAATCCGACGCAGTCATGTGGGCAAAGGTTGATGGAGATTGTAGGACAAACAAATTGTGGGTTGTCGAAGCAGCAAACAAATCAGCACTGAACATACTTGTAGGAAAAACCCTGGCTATGACAAAACAAGATGGACGTGTTCCAGTAAGAGTACTCAATGAGTTCAATTCACCACTCAAACTAACTAAAGGAGCTATTTTGGGAAGATGCCAAGAGGCTGAAGTAGTTATTAACTGTGAACAGCTCCAGGAACACGTTTCAGCTAGTAATACTAATCTTTCAAATGACATCACGGCATGGACGCAGGGGCTAGAGGAAGCATATCAGAGTAAGGCAAAACAACTGCTCCTAAAGTACGCGAACATATTTGACCAGGATGGTTCTAAACCAGGCCGCACCAACGTTGTGAAACATCAAATTGACACTGGAGATGCGAGGCCGATCCGTCAGGCTCCACGGGGTGTTCCACTGGCGAAGCGGCAAGTTGTGAGTCAAATTATACAAGAAATGAGCGACAGCGGCGTCATCGAACCATCAGCTAGTCCCTGGAGCTCACCGGTAGTACTTGTAAAGAAGAAGGATGGAAAAATGAGGTTCTGCGTGGACTACCGGAAGTTGAATGACGTTACGAAAAAGGATAGCTACCCATTGCCAAGAATTGACGACACTCTGGACTCGCTCTCTGGTATGAAATGGTTTTCCACACTGGACTTGAAAAGCGGCTTCTGGCAAGTGGAGGTAAATGAGGAAGACAAAGAGAAAACAGCCTTCAGCGTCGGAGATGGTCTTTGGCAATTTACAGTAATGCCCTTTGGACTATGTAATGCACCAGCTACTTTCGAGAGACTCATGGATCAGGTATTGAAAGGACTACATTGGAAAACATGCTTGGTGTACCTGGACGACATCATCGTATTGGGCAAGAATTTCGATGAACATCTTAAGAACTTGGAGGAAGTTTTCCAAAGAATAGCTGGCGCTGGTCTGAAGTTAAGTCCCAAAAAGTGTGCGCTGTTTAAAAAGGAAGTAAATTATTTGGGTCACAAGGTAACGACAGAGGGCATCTGCACTGCGAACGAAAAGATAGAGGCTGTAAAGGATTGGCCAAGACCACAGAACCTACATGAATTAAGAAGTTTCCTTGGGCTGTGCACATATTACCGCCGATTTGTACAAAATTTTTCCAGCGTAGCCCATAGCCTCCATGAGCTTACAAGAAAAAATAAAACTTTTGAATGGAAGAAGGAGCAAGAAGTGGCTTTCCAAACATTGAAGGAGCGTTTGTGCACTGCCCCAATGTTAGCATATCCGATTCCAGGAGCAACATTTATTCTAGATACAGATGCGAGTGGATATGCTATAGGAGGCGTTTTATCACAACTGGTCGATGGACAGGAGAAGGTAGTTGCATATTACAGCCGTTCGATTGGAAAACCAGAGAGGAACTACTGCGTTACGCGGAGAGAGCTGTTGGCATTGGTAGAGTGCGTTAAACATTTTCACAAATACCTCTACGGCCAGCGATTCCGTGTCAGGACAGATCACGCAGCTTTAAAATGGCTACTGCAGTTCCGTAATCCAGTAGGACAATTGGCACGGTGGATCGAGCGACTACAAAGCTATGACTTTTCCATTGAGCATCGAAAAGGTAGTACCCATGGAAATGCCGATGCAATGTCACGAAGACCATGTAGTTTGGAATGCAAGCACTGTTCAAAAGCCGAGGCTAAAGAAGACATTATAGAAGTCCGGCTAATGACTATAACATGTACAGATGAATGGGAAAAGGAACAGCTAAGAAAGTGCCAGCTAGAAGATGTAGATCTGTCACGTGTTATGCAAGGGCTCGAACGAAATGAAAGACCAAACAGAGAAGAGATGTCAGCAGAGAGTCCCATTGCGAAGTCATATTGGGCACAGTGGAACAGTTTGGAATTGATATACGGTTGCCTTCATCGAGTATGGGAGAGTGAGGATGGTAAATATAAGAATAAACTGATAGTTGTTTCCAGAAAGAGGATTCCTGATGTGCTCAGCGAGCTGCATAATGGTCCAAGCGGAGGTCATATTGAAATCACGAAGACGCTCGAGAATATTAAACAGAGATTATATTGGGTTGGTTGCCGTCAGTCGGTCACTGAGTGGATTGCGAACTGCGAGGTTTGCAGCAGAGCGAAAGGGCCCAGAACACGAAGTCATGGCCAGATGAAGCAATATAACTCAGGTGCGCCATTTGAAAGGATCGCTATGGATGTCGCCGGTCCATTTCCTACTAGCAACGGCGGAAACAAATATGTACTGGTAGTTATGGATTATTTCAGCAAATGGCCAGAGGTATACCCAATCCCAAATCAAGAAGCGGAAACGGTAGCAGAAGTTTTTATAAACAATTGGGTTGCATGGTATGGTGTACCAATGGAGTTACATTCTGATCAAGGCAGGAATTTCGAATCAGCTGTGTTCCAGGAAATGTGTAAGTCATTGGGCATTCGAAAAACACGGACAACTGCATTGCATCCTCAATCCGATGGTATGGTAGAACGATACAATAGAACATTGGAGGAGCACTTAAGGAAAGTAGTGGACAAGTACCATAAAGAATGGGATACCCGCATACCATTATTATTGATGGCTTACCGATCAGCAGTGCATGAGACAACGGGCCAAACCCCTGCAAAAGTAATTTTTGGCAATGACCTTAGACTGCCAGCTGATTTGAAGTTTGGGATAGATGCCAATGCGGAGAGAAATGTCAGGAAATCCACTAGTGATTTGGAAGAAGAGCTAAGAGAAATACATGATCTGATAAGGCAACGAACAAAGATTATGAGTGACAAGATGAAATCCAGATATGATAAAGCAATTAATTCAGAAGGTTTTCAGGAAGGAGATTTGGTGCTGTTATACAACCCACAACGTAAAAAAGGTTTGTCCCCGAAATTGCAGTGTAATTGGGAAGGCCCATACAAAGTTGTAAAACGGATCAACGATGTAGTGTACCGCATACAAACCATCGGTAAACCACGAACCAAAATGAAGGTGGTCCATTTGGAAAGGCTAGCAACGTTTAGATAGAGAGATTTGTCTGATCGGGACGATCAGACTTAGGTGGAGGGCAGTGTCACGGATATTAGCATCACTAAATTATCCCATCACTAAGGCGATGCTAAGGCCATGCCAAGCAGTATTTACGTTAATAATTAAATCAAGTATACACATATATAAGGCAGCCCAGAGAGATGTCACACACAGATGCATTTACTTATATGCCTATGTGCGCAAACTACAAACATTCACATCAATAATTCAATCTTTATGTATCTACATAAACGAATAAATAATTGTGTCTACACATATGTACGTATACGAGCAGCGGAGCGGCAATGCACAAACACGTGCATATATCTTATCTGAGTTGTCACAAGAGAGAGCAATAATTTGTGCACGTAGTTGTGGCTGGCGATTTTGTAGCCGAAACAACTAGTAAGTTCTGGAAATCGAAGAGCCTAGAAGTATGCAGCGTAAACTATAAAAGCGGGGCAAGCGAGTAAGAAGAATTCAGTTTGATTTGAGTTGTCAAGCAGTTTGATTAAGACGATATCTAGCGAGCAATAGCAGTGTTATTTTGAATAGTAGAGTTTCATTGAGCTATCAATCAGTGTGGTTATTAAGCAAGCTATTCGTTGCACAGCTTGTTATTGTGAAGTACTTTAATAAAGGCCATTTTGCATTATTACAAATTGGAGTTATTTATTCAACAGTTTAGTGATTCGAACTTAGCAGAGGATTGCAAATAAGAGGATGGATTTACAAGCAAATTCGTTACAATATATATATTTCATCAAAAGGTTAACGATCCTTTGACGAAAAGTTTTCGAGTTGTTATCGGCGTGTTATCGGTTTGTTATCAAAAGGCGCTCGAGATCTTTTCAAAAAGTTATCGATATGTTATCAAAAAGATATCGATTTGTTTTCAAAAATTTATCGATTTGTTGTCGAAAAAAGATCGATGATTTAAAGAAAATTTTTGAGATGTTATCAAAAAGCTATCAAGATGCTTCCGATTTGTTATAGGAGTGTAACCAATTTGTTATCGGCATGTTAGCGATTCGTTATCGAAAAGTAATCGATTTGTTACTCAAAGACTATCGAATTTTTATCAAAAAATGATTGATTTGATGTCAAAAAGATGTTGGCTTCTTATTGGAGTGATGCCAATTGATTATCGAAGACTTATCGGTTTATTACGAAACGGATGCCAATTAAACTGCAATATATAAAGTCAATAACACATCTGTACCCCGTCGATAACAAGCCGATGTTTTCGTGGTAACAGTCCTTCGCCCCATTCAATAGGTGCGACCACTCACCAGCCGATAAGAAGCCGATGTCTCAGCGATATCAAACCGATAATGCAACGATAGTAATTCGCTGTGGATAATAAGTCGGCAGCGATTTAACCTATAGACTCGCACATAAAATACAAAACAAAATTAGTTAGAAATTGCTTACATAACATTCTATTGCGTTTTCAGATTTCTCCTTATTTTGAAATTCGTAAAGCTTATCAACATTTGCTGAAACACTTGCACTTGCGCATGAGTTAGAACAAATACCGAATTTGAAATTCAAAAATGAATGAAAATACGTCATAACACACTTCCTTTACTATTTCAAAACGTGACTAAAGAAAGACTGAAGACAGTTTAATAAAACATGATTGAAAGTGAAAGCAAATACGAACTAAATAAATAACTTACATAAGTTTTACGCTCTCAAACTAATAAGAACCACCATAAATAAATAAAAAATTGCAATATTGAGTAAAAACGAAGCTATAAATAAAAGTTGCTTATAACAGCACAAAGAACCATTTGATATATAGTTACATACTAGCTCATGTAAAATGTAAAAGATAATCATGAAAGAAGAAAAAAGTAAACAAATATGCCAACATGCAAGCTAACCATGAACGCACTTACAATTTTCTATCGAAAGCAAAAGCTCAAGAAGGACGAAATGACATGCGCCTTTAATAAGTACATAAAATTTTTCAATGTTAAAACTGAAAGTTTTTTTTACACACACACACGTTCAACATATGTAAGTTGCGAAGCGGAAGCAATACAAAACCTTACACATAAACTTAAAGTGAACTCGAATAACAACAACAGTAATGAAACAACATTTCGGCTATGAATTCATCATGGTAAGGTATCTAAGGCCCGGTTTTTCAGTACAAGTTCAACTCAGTTTGTCAGTTAAACTACGCTTTAACTTATTCTGCAGTTTTTTCGTCTACTTTAACTGAAGTTTAAGCTAAGCTTAAGCGGTCGATCTGCCAGGGTTAAACTCTAGTTAACCTATCAGTTATTTGCGTTAGTACGAAATGGCATCTAATATACCCAACAAGCATTTGGGCTTGAGTACCATTAGAGCTCATGTTGATAACTAGGCATACTTCTAAAATCTCAATAGTTGTTTCCATATATGTAATACTCCTATATTGCTACAAAAGGCTAGCTACATTCCCAAACATCAGAGTGCCGATACATTGCTGTTTCAACGTTTTTGTTTTTGTATTCCACAATCAAATGTACCTAAATATAATTTTTTTCGTTTCACACTTATGCTGCTACAATCACAGAAATTTTATAGGCTGTCTTGTTTTGATTTCGAATTCAAAACACATTGCGAGCATTTTCTATTAGCAATATAGGAGTATTGCATATATAGTTGTTTCGAAACAGTGGCTCAACTCGAGAATCATAGCGCACTCAGCAAAAGAGGGAACTTTTTATAAAGCAAAATATGCTATTACTTAAGTTGAATAAATGTAATGAACAACTTGTGGTTCTCTAACTGGACTCAAATGTAAGATTCAATGATGTTGATGTAGGATCTTCGGTGTGGTAGTTGGAGCACGCTACCATCACACCACGGCGGCCGCCTATATAATTTATTCTTGATTAATTACGCTTCATTACTGCTATTAAACAGGTGTTTATTTCTCACAATAAACAGCTGTTAGTTTTGGTGGTACCACCTTGGAGATTGTTTTCAACTCCACCTCAACTCGATATATAATATAAGATATCAACTGCAGAAATGGGTTGAATATTTATTTGAAAACTGTACATTTCTCAAAATCTCTCGAAAGTAGGATAATAATTGGAAAATATTAATGATCAACTGGAAAGTGGGCCTAAGTTATCTATGCGCACGCTTCAAGTGGACACTGTGACCAACCAACTACGCAGCCCAGCTACTTGGTTGACTAGTTGTGCATGCCTTGGAGACACTCTGGCTAAGTTGGGACAGAGTAGAAAAAAAAATACTGGCACGTAAACCACCAACGAACAAAAAAGTGCTATGGTAAACAACAAATTTCATGAATATTTGTATTGAATAACAAACAAAATTTACATAGATACTAACATACTCAAAGACATACATACAAACAAGCACATTTTGCACAAAACTGTGTTTGTAAACAACGTTGATAAATCGCGCTAAAATATACGACCTTGATGTAAGAGGCAAACAAATATCACAAAAATAGCTTTGGTGGGATTTCGTTAGTAATAGTAACGTAATAGTAGAAAAAGGCTGAAGGGAAGAAAATTAGTAAAAACATTTTCTAGAATGTCGATTAATTTAAGTTTTTTTTTCTAAATTATAGCAACAACGTGAATATTATTGGAAATGTGTCTATTTGGCCGGGTCGATTTGTGGGGAGGCAAAAAAATCGCCCATTGCTCTGTGAAAATCATATTCTAGGGATCAAAATAAGAAACTTTGCCGAAGGAACCATACCTCTAAAACGAATTCTGATGTCCCCCCACTTTGGGTCGTAGGGGCAAATTTTGAAAAATCACACTTTGAAATGCCTATTTTTTTTCTTTTTGGAGTTTATTTTTCTCTTTAGAAATTTATTTAGTCAGAACATATGTAAATGAAAAAATGAATTTAACTTAGTAATAGAAAAGAAATTAAAAAAAATTATTAGAAATTAGCGTTTTTACAACCCCCTTTTAAAACCAAGGCATCACTGTGATGCATTTGCATGTCGTAAACATAGTTGTGTGGGTTTTTTATTCAACCGTTTTAAAAAATTAAGGTATCACTGTGACACAATTGCAGATCGTAAAATTGCTTGTGTTGTTTTTTAAGGTACCACAAGACACAGCATGTAGAATTGAAATTCGTTTAGAGGTATGGTTCCTTCGGCAAAGTTTCTTATTTTGATCCCTAGAATACGATTTTCACAGAGCAATGAGTGATTTTTAAATCGACCCGCCCTAGTGTCTATTGTGTACTATTTCTAACGATTTTCTCCGCCAGTGAAAAAAAATGTTGCACAGACGGGATTAACATGAAATTTTTCTAAATATTTCTAAGATCAATTTTGAGAATTTTCTTCAATCATCATTGCTTGAAATTTAAATAAGTCATTTATTCGTGTAAAGATAAAACAACCGTCGCATGACATAATAGTAATGATTAAATATCACTCATACGCCTAGTGGCACTCCAACCTAAGTACACTTACTATCAAAATTATAGCTATATAAGTTTCATTAGATTTGAGAAAGTTGAATGTGACCTAAAAATGCTTTATAACAAATCGTCAGCGCATAAGGTAAGGACCGCGCTCTGAAAAAATTTCATTTATATTTTAACCGATATTTATCTTTCAATTTACTTTATTTATTTAATTTGGGAAATTTTTTCGAAATATGATTGGAAATACCTGCCAGTCGTGGCTTGGAAGCTTGGTTCTGGCAGAAATAAGGCCTTCAATGACCAAAACAAGAAAGGAAAAAACAGAACACTTCTTAAAAAGTAAGGAAGGTTAAGTTCGGGTGTAACCGAACATTACATACTCAGTTGAGAGCTATGGTGACAAGATAAGGGAAAATAACAATGTAGGAAAATGAACCGAGGGAAACCATGGAATATGTCTGTATGAAATGTGTATCAAATGAAAGGCATTAAAGAGTATTTTATGAGGGAGTGGGCCATAGTTCTATAGGTGGACGCCATTTAGGGATATAGCCATAAAGGTGGATCAGGGTTGACTCTAGAATGCGTTTGTACGATATGGGTATCAAATGAAAGGCGTTAATGAGTATTTTAAAAGGGAGTAATCCTTAGTTCTATAGGTAGTCGCCTTATCGAGATATCGCCATAAAGGTGGACCAGGGATGACTCTAGAATTTGTTTGTACGATATGGGTATCAAATAAAAAGGTGTTAATGGGTATTTTAAAAGGGAGTGACCCTTAGTTCCATAGGTGGACGGCGTTTCGAGATATCGCCATAAAGGTGGACCACGTGCGACTCTAGAATTTGTTTGTACGATATGGTTATCAAATGAAAGGGGTTAATGGGTATTTTAAAAGGGAGTGGGCCTTAGTTCTATAGGTGGACGCCTTTTCGAGATATCGCCATAAAGGTGGACCAGGGGCGACTCTAGAATTTGTTTCTACGATATGGTTATCAACCGAAAGGTGTTAATGAGTATTTTAAAAGAGCGTGGGGCTTAGTTCTATAGGTGGACGCCCTTTTGAGATATCGCCGTAAAGGTGGACCAGGGGCGACTCTAGAATTTGTTTGTACGATATGGTTATCAAATGAAAGGGGTTAATGGGTATTTTAAAAGGGAGCGGGCCTTAGTTCTATAGGTGGACGCCTTTTCGAGATATCGCCATAAAGGTGGACCAGGGGCGACTCTAGAATTTGTTTCTACGATATGGTAATCAACCGAAAGGTGTTAATGGGTATTTTAAAAGGGAGTGGGCCTTAGTTCTATAGGTCGACGCCTTTTCGAGATATCGCCATAAAGGTGGACCAGGGGCGACTCTAGAATTTGTTTGTACGATATGGTTATCAAACGAAAGGGGTTAATGGGTATTTTAAAAGGGAGTGGGCCTTAGTTCTATAGGTGGACGCCTTTTCGAGATATCGCCATAAAGGTGGACCAGGGGCGACTCTAGAATTTGTTTCTACGATATGGTTATCAACCGAAAGGTGTTAATGAGTATTTTAAAAGAGCGTGGGGCTTAGTTCTATAGGTGGACGCCCTTTTGAGATATCGCCATAAAGGTGGACCAGGTGCGACTCTAGAATTTGTTTGTATGATATGGTTATCAAATGAAAGGGGTTAATGGGTATTTTAAAAGGGAGTGACCCTTAGTTCCATAGGTGGACGCCGTTTCGAGATATCGCCATAAAGGTGGATCAGGTGCGACTCTAGAATTTGTTTGTACGATATGGTTATCAAATGAAAGGGGTTAATGGGTATTTTAAAAGGGAGTGGGCCTTAGTTCTATAGGTGGACGCCTTTTCGAAATGTCGCCATAAAGGTGGACCAGGGGCGACTCTAGAATTTGTTTGTACGATATGGGTATCAAATAAAAAGGTGTTAATGGGTATTTTAAAAGGGAGTGACCCTTAGTTCCATAGGTGGACGCCGTTTCGAGATATCGCCATAAAGGTGGACCAGGGGTGACTCTAGACTTTGTGTGTACGATATGGGTGTCAAATGAAAGGTGTTAATGGGTCCTTTTAAAAGGGAGTGGCCCTTAGTTCTATAGGTGGTCGCCTCCTTTTCGAGATATCGCCATAAAGGTGGACCAGGGGTGAGTCTAGAATGTGTTTGTACGATATGGGTATCAGATTAAAGGTACTAATGCGGGTTTTAAAAGGGAGTGGTGGCAGTTGTATATGTGAAGGCGTTTTCCAGATATCGACCAAAATGTGGACCAGGGTGACCCAGAACATCATCTGTTGGATACCGCTAATTTATTTATATACTAGCCTTTACCCGTGGCCCCGTCCGCAAGGAGAAAAATAAATATATGGGATATTCACGTTAGCCTACTTATCAAGTTATCTGTTTAAAAATATGTTTCTGTCTAATACATTTTATTTTTGTAATTGAGTAAAAAAAGAACTAAATGAGCTGATAACCTGATAGGATCCCCAAATGATCCCAAAATTATCCAGAAAAATCCACGAAATTACCCCGACGCTATCGCGGACAGATCCCGAAAACCATCTAGAAATGCCACGGAAGGGTCTCCAAAAGTTCCCGGAATAGTCCCAAAAAACCCGAAATGACAACGACACGATTCTAGACTTATCCAGAGAACCACAAAGAAATGATGCCTGAAGGGTACCAAAATGATCCCGAAATAGTCCCGAAAAAGTTCCGAAATGACCCTGACGGGCTCCCGGACGGTTCTCGGAAATATCCAGGAAGGGTCCCTAGGGGATCCACGACGGATCGCGAAAACCATACAGAAATGATTCCGAAAGGGTCCCAAAATGAGCCCGTATTAGTCCCGAAAAAGTCCTGAAATGACCCCGGCGGGATCGTGGACGGATCCCGAAAACCATCAAGAAATGATCCTGGAAGGGTCTCGATATGACCCAAACGGGATTACAAATAGGGTGAAGATATTTATAAAACCATGTTAATAAGGCAACATACGGGTAAAGCTAATAAAAGCGTGCTAATAAAAACAATTGAAGGAGGGCGGATGGCGGGAGGAGGAGAGTACCACTGATCGTTTTTCCAAAATTGTTTATATCTCGATCTGTATGAGCCCGATACCAAAAATTATTGATTTTAGGACAACATTTACATTGATTTATAAAAATTTATAGATTTTGCACGAGAGCGGAAAGGAGGGGGGGTGTATCACTGCTCACTTTGTAAGTCCTCGACTTATTTCACCCATTGAGTTTGTAATATAGGTGAAGGTCAGTATACGTAAAGTTATAATGTGTAAAAATTGTTAAAAAGTAATTATTCGAAGGGGTCGTGGGACCCCCTTCCCCCTTTCCATGTTCGAATAAAATTTCGCCAGTAGCCTGTTATCTCTGTCCCAAATTTCATCAAAATCCGTGAAGCCGTTCTGGCGTGATTCAGTCGCAAAAACAAAAAAATATAATAATTAAATTATAACTGTTCCTAGGGGGCGGAGACCACGCCCCTTTTGAAAAATATATGGCTAGTAGATCCTTCTAGACTATTGGCTACATGCTTGCCAAATTTCATACAAATCCGGCCAGCCGTTCTTGCGTGATTGAGTCACAAAGACAAACGTCTGGACAAACATCCAAACATCCAAACATCTAAACATCCAAACATCCAAACTTTGCCATTTATAATATACTAGCCTTTACCCGCGGCCCCGTCCGCAAGGAAAATTTTAAATATATGGGCTATTCGCGTTAGCCTGCTTATTATCTGTTTAAAATTTTGTTTTCTGTCTAATGCATTTTATTTTTGTAAGTGAGTAAAAAAAAGAACTAAATGAGCTGATAACCTGATAGGATCCCAAATGATCCCGAAATTATCCAGAAAAAGCTACGAAATGACCCCAACGCTATCGCGGACGGATCCCGAAAACCATCCAGAAATGCCCCGAAAGGGTCTCCAAAAGTTCCCCGAATAGTCCCAAAAAAACCCGAAATGAGAGCGACACGATTCTAGACGTATCCAGAGAACCACACAGAAATGATCCCTGAAGGTGTTCCAAAATGATCCCGATAAGGTTCCGAAATGACCCTGACGTGCTCCCGGGCGGATCTCAAAAACCATCCAGAAAATATCCAGGAAGGGTCCCTAAATTATCCCGACTAACTCCAGAAAAAGTTCCGAAATGGCTCCGAGGGGATCCACGATGGATCGCGAAAACCATACAGAAATGATTCCGGAAGGATTCCAAAATGATCCTGAAATAGTCCGGAATTGACCCAGATGGGATCCCGCACAGATCCAGAAATGATCCCGGGAGGGTGCAAAAACTATCCCGGAAAAGTAACAAAAAATCCCGAAATGGCTCCTACGGCATCCCGGACGGATCCAGAAATGATCTCGGAAGGGTCCCCAAATGATCCCAAAATGGTCCCGAAATAACCCTGATGGATCCGGCAAACCATCAAGAAATTATGCCGAAAGGGTCCCAAAATGATCCCGAAATAATACAGAAAAAGTCACGAAACGACCCCTAGAGGATCCCCAAATGATCCCGTATTAGCCCCGAAAAGGTCCCGAAATAACCCCGACGGGATCCCGGACAAATCCCGAAAACCATCGAGAAATGATGCCGGAAGGAATCCCAAATGATTCCGTAAAAGTCCCGCATTGATTCCGACGTGATCCCGAACGGATACCGAAAATCATCCAGAAGTGATGCGGAAAGGTCCTCAAATGATCACCTAATAGTCCCGAAATGACCCTTAAGGGGTCATGGACGGATCCCATAAACCATTCAGAAATGATCCCGATATAGTCCCGAAATGACCCTGACGGGATCTCGAACGCACCCCTAAATGACCCTGAAGGGATCCCGGACAAATCCCGAAATCCATCCAGAAATGATCTTGGGAGGGACCCCAAATGATCCCGAAAAAGTCCCGCAATGATTGCGAGGGGATCCTGATCGGATACCGAAAACCATCCAGAAGTGATGCCGGAAAGGTCCTCAAATGATCACCTAATACCAAAATGACCCTGACGGCATCCCGGACTGATCCCAAAATCCATCCAGAAATGATCTTGGGAAGGTCCCAAAATTATCCCGAAATAGTCTCGGAAAAGTTCAGAAATTACCCTGACGGGTTCCCGGACGAATCCTGAAAGCAATCTCTAAATGATCCCGAAAAAGTCCCGAAATGACCCTGACTGGACCCCGAAAGGATCCCGAAAACTATCCAGGAATGATGCCGGAAATGTCCTCAAATGATCACCTAATAGTTCCGCAAAGACCCTGACGGGATCCCGAACGGATCCCGACAACTATCTAGAAATGATGCCGAAAGGGCCCGCAAACGATCCCGTATTAGTCGAGAAAAAGTCCCGAAATGAACCCGACGGGATGCCGGACGAATCCCAAAAACCATCCAGAAATGATGCCGGAAGGGACACCAAATGATCCCGAAAAAGTCCCGCAATAATTCCGACGGGATCCTGAGCGGATACCGAAAACCATCCAGAAGTGATGCCGAAAAGGTCCTCAAATGATCACCTAATAGTCCCAAAATGACCCTGACGGCATCCCGGACAGATCCCGAAATCCATCCAGAAATGATCTTGGGAGGGTCCCAAAATTATCCCGAAATAGTCTGGGAAAATTCCAGAAATTACCCTGACGGATCCCGGACGAATCCTGAAAACCAATCTTAAATGATGCCGAAAAAGTCCCGAAATGACCCTGATGGGACCCGGAAAGGATCCCGAAAACTAACCAGAAATGATGCCGGAAAGGTCCTCAAATGATCTCTTAATAGTTCCGAAAAGACCCTTACGGGATCCCGAACGGATCCCGACAACTATCCAGAAATGATACCGAAAGGGCCCGCAAATGATCCCGTATTAGTCGAGAAAAAGTCCCGAAATTACCCCGACGGGATGCCGGACGAATCCCAAAAACCATCCAGAAATGATGTCGGAAGGGACCCCAATGATACCGAAAAAGTCCCGCAATTATTCCGACGGGAATCTGAACGGATACCGAAAACCATCCAGAAGTGATGCCGGAACGGTCCTCAAATGCTCACCTAATAGTCCCAAAATGACCCTGAGGGCATCCCGGACAAATCCCGAAATCCATCCAGAAATGATCTTGGGAAGGTCCCAAAATGATCCCGAAATAGTCTCGGAAAAGTCCAGAATTACCCTAACGGGTTCCCGGACGAATCCTCAAAGCCATCCTTAAATGATCCCGAAAAAGCCCCGAAATGACCCTGACGGGATCCCGAGAGGATTCCAAAAACTATTCAGAAATGATGCCGGAAAGGTCCCCAAATGATCGCGAAATAGTCCCGAAATGATTCCGGAATAGTCCCGAAAATGTTCCAAAATAACCCCGACGGGATTCCGGACGGATCCCGTAAACTATACAGAAATGATCCCGGAAGGGCCCCAAAATGATCCCGAAATAGTCCCGAAAAAGTCCCGAAATTACCCCGGCGTAATCCCGGACCGATCCCGAAAACCATCTAGAAATGATCCCGGAAGGGTCTCGATATGACCCTTACGGGATTACAAATAAGGTGAAGCTAATTATAAAACCATGTTAATAAGGCAGCAGGCGCATTGGAGCGAATAAAAAGTTAGATAGAAACATACACGTAAAGCTAATAAAAGCGTGCTAATAAAAACAATTGATGGAGGGCGGATGGCGGGAGTAGAGGAGAGGACCACTGATCGTTCCTCCAAAATTGTCTAGATCTCGTTCTGCATGTACCAGATACCAAAAACTATTGATTTAGGAGAAAATTTAGATTGAGTTATAACAATTTATGGATTTTACACCAGAGGGGAGATAAAGGGGGGCAGGCGGAGGGTGTCACTGCTTACTTTGTAAGCCCTCGACTTATTTGACCCCTTGAGTCTGTGATATTGGTGAAGGCCAGTATACGTAAAGTTATAATGTGTAAAAATTATGAAAAATAATTTCTCGAAGGGGTCGTGGGACCCCCACCCCTCTTTCAATGTTCGAAAAAAATTTCGCTAGTAGACTACTGTCTGTGTCCCAAATTTCATCAAAATCCGTGTAGCCATTCCGGCGTTATTCAGTCGCAAAGACGAAAAAATATAATAATTAAATTATAACTGTCCCTAGGGGGCGGGGACCACGCCCCTTTTGAAAAATATATAGCTAGTATATGTGTGCAAAATTTCATTCAAATCGGTCCAGCCGTTCTTGCGTGATTGAGTCACAAAGACAAACGTCTGGACAAACATCCAAACATCCAAACATCTTCACATCCAAACTTTGCCATTTATAACATATATTAGATTAGATATTAGATATTAGATTAGATATTAGATATTAGATGTAATACCAGGAACAGTATTCCTGCCAAAATTTCAAGGGTTTTTTATTTCGCCCTGCATATCTTTTTCATTTTTTTCGATATCGAAAAAGTAGGCGTGGTCATGGTCGGATTTCGGCCACATTTTATACCAATACAAAGTGAGTTCAGATAAGTACGTGAGATATATCGATTTTTGCTCAAGTTATCGTGTTAACGGCCGAGCGGAAGGACAGACGGTCGACTGTGTATAAAAATTGAGCGTGGCTTCAACCGATTTCGCCCTTTTTTACCAGAAATAAGTTATCGTCCTAGAATCTAAGCCCCTACCAAATTTCACAAGGATTGGTAAATTTTTGTTCGACTTAGGGCATTAAAAGTATCCTAGACAAATTAAATGAAAAAGGGCCGAGCCACGCCCATTTTGAAATTTTCTTTTATTTTTGTAATGTGTTGCACCATATCATTACTGGAGTTGAATGTTGACATAATTTACTTATATACTGTAAAGATATTAAATTTTTTGTTAAAATATCACTTAAAAAAATTTTTTTTTAAAGGATATAGGATATAATAGGAGTAACGTTCCTGCCAAATTTCTCCATGATATCTTTAACGACTGCCAAATTACAGCTTGTAAAAGTTTTAAATTACCGTCTTTTAAAAGTGGGCGGTGGCACGCCCATTGTCAAATTTGTTTCTAATTTTCTATTTTGCGTCAGAAGGTCAACTCACCTACCAAGTTTCATCGCTTTAGCCGTCTTTGGTAATGAATTATCGCATTTTTTCGATTTTTCGAAATTTTCGATATCGAACAAGTGGGCGTGGTTATAGTCCGATATCGTTCATTTTAAATAGCGATCTGAGATGAGTGCTCAGAAACTTACATACCAAATTTCGTCAAGATACCTCAAAATTTACTCAAGTTACCGTGTTAACGGACGGACGGACATGGCTCAGTCAAATTTTTTTTCGATCCTGATGATTTTGATATATGGAAGTCTATATCTATCTCGATCCCTTTATACCTGTACAACCAACCGTTATCCAATCAAAGTTAATATACTCTGTAAGCTCTGCTCAACTGAGTATAAAAAGAACCCCAACTACTAGAGAAGAAATCTAGTGAGGCGTTGATACTTTCTGAGTTTTTCCAGGAAACCGATCGAGGAGG
Organism: Eurosta solidaginis; assembly: GCF_040869045.1. NCBI lineage: Eukaryota > Metazoa > Arthropoda > Insecta > Diptera > Tephritidae > Eurosta > Eurosta solidaginis. The sequence continues at coordinate 650,808 of NW_027136899.1, forward strand.
TTGGTATCAAGACATTCAATGTAAAAAGTATTCCAAATAAACTCTGCGAGTCACGTGAATCCCAAGTAATGTGTCAAATGCACAAAGAACATTTTTTTTTCAATTCGAAAGTTTTATCATGGGCGAGAAATACTATGATTTGTCCGTATTTTCACAGAGTCTAGGTCAAGAATTTTACTTTGCAAACTCTCTCCTAAATATCGGCGATATTTCATCCGAAATCCCTCTGGCGGGGGGCAACCTGTAAGTTTAGCAATAAAAGATTTTTGGAAGTCAAAGAAACTGCTAACTTCCAAAGATTACGAACGATTGCTTGAGAAAGGTATGCAACTTTTTCTAAGATAGTCCAAGGCTTCTAGTAGTCTTTAATACTTATTTTACAAAAAAATTGCTTCAAAATGTTTCTCAAGGGAATGTGCTTTGCAAGCTTCAAGAAGCCAATTAGCCAAACGCTGGCCAATTGAAGGAAACTTGGCAAAAAAAAACCTAGAAGGCTATACATTTTTAGAAAAGTTATGTTCAGCAGTTTGCCATGCCTCTCTGAATGTCATAAAATCCTTAATATCTGACATCTTCTCGGCATTGTTTTTTATTTTTTGTAAAATACAAAATATGGGAAAAATTTTAAGATATTGTAAAAAACGTAATAAAAAAAAGTTAAAAAACAAAAAATTCCTACTGCTTTACGATGAGTATTGAATTGCGTAATTGCATTTTTTTTGAACGTAGGTCGTAATATATGGAAGGTGTGGTATACATATGTGATTAATCCGATTTTTCCAACTTACATTAATCAAAAATGAGATAGCTTGAAAAGTACTAATCGTGGCTACTGCCTAAAAAGCACCAAAATTTAAGAAAAGGGACCAGTGGACCAAATGGGGTTGGAAGGGACCATTTTTGGTCCAAATGGACTAAAGTGACAACCGTGAAAGCGAAGAAAACTATCTTTCAAATTTCTCCACAGACACTGGTGAGTTTTTCGGTGATGATAGCGTTACCACTTGGGCCAGAATCGCGGATAAAAGAACTGGTAACGATATGCGGTTACATAATGTTCTGGGTATTATTTTACCGGAAACGCTCAGAATCGGGGCGTTAGTGTGACATTGGCTACTTGACTTTTACGGGGACAATGACATTTTAACCAAAAACAAGCTACCAGATTGAAAACTGTTACGAATTTTTCTAATTTTGATAGATTTTATATTAACAAATACGACTAAATTACTTACACAGTTATTTTAAATAAAAAAGAAAGAAAAAATGAGCCGCATGCGTGGCAGATATTTTAATACGAAATATCAGCCTAGAAAAAGTTTCTAAAAAGTTTTTCCAGCTTGGTGGAAGAAACATAGGTCGAAGTATTGTTATTATTACTAGTTCTGGAAGCACTGCAGCTTTGTACAGATCTATTGTGGGTCGAAGTATACAAAGCAAGGTAATATAGCCTTCTTAAGTGTCCGTACGTTTGTTCAGAACATGTTGACAAAACAAACACGATTGTCAATTGATTGGCCAAAGGGAGTTCTTATAAACCGACACCGCAATTTCTAAAGAGTTTAGCATACTTAAACGAAATTTTTATAAAATTTAATGGTGGTTAATTGGCTACAAGTCCACATTTTTTATTTATTGTATAATTCAAGCGTAGCTCTTGAGGAGGGAATTGTTCAGCCATTTTTTTTGGGAGAATATTTCCCTGTAGCTCTGCAGGTTAGCCACTAGTTATGAGAGTTCTTTTGCCCGTTGTACAAAGGGGAATCTTTGGGCAAGCCCCACCTATACATATTCTGTGCCCTTTTAGCATTGACATGAATGTGGCGTCCCACAAACGTAACAAATTAAACGCCTAACACTCACTCCAGACTTTGGAGGTATACTTTTTCTCAACATACCTTGAGAAATATCCACTGTATAGGTATGATAATAGGGCCATGCTAGAACAACAGGATTTTTCGTGTATTTTTTCAGTCTAGGGGTCAAGCTGCCATAAAGATATGAGTCATTAACCAATGTATGAGTCATTATCAACTATTTTTAAATAAAATTGCATGTTTACTGTATTCTCAATCGATATATATGCACACAAATCGTGCTAAGCATATTATTATTGTCTCAGATGACCATTGCGTTTTCATCGTAAAGGAAATTTCAACCCCGAGAAACCACAATTTCGCCATAAACAGTAAAGGTATGGCAACGCTTTTAGCAAAACAACAAACATTATGAAACTTCAAAAATCCCCAAATACGTCAAAAAAAATTTGAGTGGAACTACCTTCTTTGAATGAAAAAGCGGATGAACTAGCTAAAAAGGGCGCATCCCTTGAAGCTTGCTCCGTAGACATCCCAATTAGACTGGGCGAAATTAAGCGAAGGCGAGAGGTGCACATGATCGACCAAGCAGGAAAGGCGTGGGTTCAAGCGCAGGGCTGTAAAGTGTCGAAGATTATGTGCAGGTCTTACAACCTTAGACTAACAAAGTTGCTCCTATCATTAAACAGAGAGGAATGTAGATTCATGACGGGTATTCTGACTGGACACTGCCTTCTGGCGTCACATGCCGTTAAATTAGGCTTGGGCAGTGATAGCAGATGTAGGAAGTGCGGGCTGGAGGAGGAAACGATCGAGCACGTTCTGTGCTCGTGCCCTGCACTTGCCAGGCTAAGACTCCAGCTATTAGGAGTGATACAGATGTCAGATCTAGAAGCAGCAAGTGGCTAAAATACTAGGAATCTTCTAGTATTTGCCAAGAGGACGGAGTTATTTTATAACATAGGTCCTGGTTTTTGATAGGGGTTTTCAGTTTGGTCGTTAAAACAAACTTCTGGTAACACTACGGACTTATTCAGTCTATGTGAGGTCCTCATGGACAGGCCAGGTCAACCTAACGTACCCTCATTTTTATACCATGGTTTAAGCTACATAAGCTTTATTGATTTTTATATTAAACTGGTTTTCATGATTGCATTCATTTTTCTCATTTCATTATCATACATACGTAGCACACGAATTTACCCATTACCAACATTCAAACATTGCAAAGCGTTAATCAGCATATTTGCAATGACGACAGCGAACAAACAGAACTAAAGACCTATAAAGCGAAAACAAAACGACAAACCAACCGTTAGTTTATACAGCGTAAATATAACCGTAAAAGAACACCTTAGTTAACAGCACGTAAATTTAAGAAAATGTTGAAAGGTAATCAATCAAGTTGCAACAAAATAATTGAGCGTCAATATTGTGTGTGAATTTGTATTGAAACGAGTAGTCATGGGATATTGTAGAACGCAAACTTTTGGTATTTTCATTAATATTTTTTTTTCACTGCTATCGTCACATAAATCGAAGTTAATAAATGGATATTCAAGAACAGCAAGCAAGAAATTTAAAAAAAAGAAAGCATGCCGTCATTCTTACAATATCCTTATGCAAATGTATTAAGCAATAACACTTTTATTTTATTAACGGCACATAGACGTTTATATATTGCTGCTTTTTAGTACTGGTCTTCAGTGTACACACATATTATAGCTTTACAATCCATTTCACTCACACAACTCACTCAACTCACTACCTTACACGACGCCGTTCCAATGGCAACTAAATGGCGTGCACAAATGCAAAAATGATGTGTGTGTCAAAGGATGTTGACTGCTGAATCTCTGGAGAGAGTAGGAATACGCACAATATCAACGACGTCATCATCGCCATATAATACAGCGTCCCGCCAATTTCTACTACAAACAGCAAAAAAAATACCAAATACCTTACGTCCTGTCGATTGAATTCGCATTTAGCAAACTAATGTTAAACTTCTTTTTTTTTTGTAGTACATCTATGACATAAACAAATGTTTATTTTGCTAAATTGTTCTCCGATACAAACAAGTTTCTTTTTGTAATCAAATACGCTTACTGGTAAAAGAAAAAATCGTTTCAATGGCGACGTAATGACCTTCACCAACAAAACATTTTATGTACGGTATGTAATAAACAGGATACCGAAACTGACTATCACAGCACAGAAAGTCAGCAAAAAAACAAAACCAAAAGCTCATTTTTATTCAGCGTTTGTGTTTGTGTAGTTAGAGTAATGTGTGTGCGAGTGCAGAAAATGGCAACAAAAGTGCTTGTATTTTGCTTTTAGCCATTCTTGCCTTCATAGTATTTCAATGTCGAAATCAAAATTGTGTACACACAAATGTATGTATTTATGTATGTATGTACGTTACAGTGCATGTAAGGCTCGCCGAAGCCCTCAGAAAGCATTGTAAGATAAATGGTGAGAGTAAAAGCATTATTAAAGCTCGCTAAATGCAAAACAAAAAGCTCAGTAGACTACATACATACATATACGCTAGATATTACATTACCCAAAAACAATTCAACCGGAGATCTAGGTCCTTAAAGAAACCGGTTATACTGGTCTTGCAAGAACCGTACAACAAATTGTGAACGAAAACAAAAAAACTGCTGAAATCTGGGTTTTATTAATGAAATCAAAAACAAGTAAGGAAGGCTAAGCTCGGGTGTAACCGATTATTACATACTCAGCTGATAGCTTAGCTGCGTTGGTTTCGTAAGGTTTCGTAGATGGCTTATAAGTGGTTTTTAATTCCATATCACATACGTTTGAGAAATATCCACCCATGCCGTTTTTTGGAACGATTTTCCTTCATCCTTTGTCAAATAAGGGAAAATCACCATGTAGGAAAATGAAACTAGGATAACCCTGGAATGTGTTTGTATGGCATGGGTATCAAATGAAAGGTGTTAATGAGTATTTTAAAAGCGCGTGAGGCTTAGTTCTATAGGTGGACGCCTTTTCGAGATATCGCCATAAACGTGGACCAGGGTGGTGACTCTATAATGTGTTTGTACGATATGGGTATCAAATTAAAGGTGTTAATAAGTATTTTAAAAGGGAGTGGTGGTAGTTGTATATGTGAAGGCGTTTTCGAGACCAAAATGTGGACCAGGGTGACCCAGAACATCATCTGTCGCGTGGCTTCAACCGATTTCACCCATTTTCACAGAAAACAGTTATCGTCAAAGAATCTATGTCCCTACCAAATTTTACGAGGATTGGTAAATTTTTGTTCGACTTTTGGCATTAAAAGTATCCTAGACAAATTAAATGAAAAAGGGCGGAGCCACGTCCATTTTGAAATTTTCTTTTATTTTTGTATTTTGTTGCACCATATCATTACTGGAGTTGAATGTTGACATAATTTACTTATATACTGTAAAGATATTCAATTTTTTGTTAAAATTTGACTTTAAAAAAATTTTTTTTAAAAAGTAGACGTATTCGTCATCCGATTATGCTAATTTTTATTTCGCACGCATATGGTAATAGGAGTAACGCTCCTGCCAAATTTCATCATGATATCTTCAACGACTGCCAAATTACAGCTTGCAAAACTTTTAAATTACCTTCTTTTAAAAGTGGCCGGTGCCACGCCCATTGTCCAAAATTTTACTAATTTTCTATTTTGCGTCAGAAGGTCAACCCACGTACCAAGTTTTCATCGCTTTATCCGTCTTTGGTAATGAATTATCGCACTTTTTCGGGTTTTCGAAATTTTCGATATCGAAAAAGTGGGCGATCTGAGATGAGTGCCTAGGAACTTACATACCAAATTTCATTAAGATACGTCAAAATTTACTGAAGTTATCATGGTTACGGACAGACGAAAATGGCTAAATGAATCATTTTGATATATAGAAGTCTATATCTATCTCGATTAGTTTATGCCGTTACGGATTATCGTTATACGAACAAAATTAATATACTCTGTGAGCTCTGCTAAGCTGAGTATAATAATAGTAAGAAATTTACTTATTATAATAAAATTTGAAATTAGAAAAAAACTGGTTTTGAGCTATACCAGTTTTTTTCTACTAAGTAAATATGTACATATGTACATTAAAGCAAAGTACATACAATATTTTCGGCTCTTGTAAAAACAGCGAAAATGGAGTTTTCTCTATGTTTTTAATATCTTGTTTTCGATTTTAACTTGTTCACAGCGGTAAATTGGATGGCGGTTTTTTGAAAACATCATTAACAGCTGAACGTGGCGAGATTGGCTTATGACTTCTTCGAACGAATTGTGTCCTGAGTAAATACATGTGTTTCCCACAATATATCAATCATTGCGATTAATTATCAAATAGATAGGTTATAAAGAAACAAGTAAGGACGGGACTGTCTGCGGTTGTGTCGAAGACCTCATACCTTCCATGAATGGAGCTGAACAATAATGTATTGAAATTTCAAAAATCCATAAAATCTGATCAATCGGTTGTATGGGATATATGTTCTATGTACAACTGATCTTAACATTTTTTTTTTTTCAAAAAAAAAAAAAAAACAGTGTTTGCCTTATATATAAAAATCCTGTTAAATTTCAAGCTCTTAAAGCTTGGTTTCCTCGGAAGCGGTGCCGCTATAAGGCGACCGTTACATAGCGGTAAAGTATGTTGTCAAAAATTTTGCAGTGTAAAAGTAATTATGTGGAAACTAAGAACACGGTGAAGTTCACCGTAACGTATACAGCGGCAGGGCATACAATATTACGGCCATCATGACGGTAGAAACTCGTTCATCAACGTTTTTTGCCACCGCTATTTTCATAGCGGTGAACAGTTTGTCAAATAATCATCATATATATTATTTCTAATTGATGTTTTTATGTACGTTATGTTATTCGCTCTTATTTGGAATCGAAATCTATAAATAAAATTTTTGTTGTAAAGATGGAGATTCGGGCTATTAGCGAGCTTTGGGCAATTTTGGCCGTAGTGCTTTTGTTTAGCTACATTTTATTAAAATAATTTGTTAAAAATAAACGATTGTGAACACACAAAAAATCTATTTGTAATATGGCAATATTATGAATATGTGCACTGCATTACCGGCAGTTGCTACCATATGCTAGATGGCAGCGCAAGCTGTAAGTTGTAATTGATTGATAGAACAGCTGACTTCTGTTGTAATTTGATAAGAGACTTTTATATTGGGTGCGCAAGATACGCACGAGTCCGGCTGGTTGAAATTATTTTTATTACATTTTTGAATTAAAATTTTTTTCTTGTACGTCTATTTACAGAAAATAATAAAAAAAACTAAAAAAACACGCAAAAATGCAAAATTAAATTTCGCGAATCTTCTGCCGTAACAGTTCGTAGCTTCCAACAAAGCGGTGCCGCTGAAATGGTGAGTATACCGGTCGTTCTTTAGCGGTCGTCATATAGCGGCACCGCTTTTGGAGGAAACAAGCCTTTAGCTTTGTTTGTTTTTAATGGTGTGTTCAATTTTGCGTTGCGAATGAGAAGCTTTGTAAACTCGGGCTCAGTTTTACATATTTATGCTTGTTTGTTTTTAATGGTGTGTTCAAGTTATACTTATTATTTAAGAATTCATGAGCTTAACACCGGCTTATAATAATCGAATATTCAATTATTATGTTTTTCTAAGAGAAACTAAAAAGAAAGAAACATTTACTGGCATATTGCGATGGTACCATTTCGAAAATCGCCACGAATTCATCATCAGGCAATTTCGTAATGATATCAAAGGTTTCACCGAGATTCGAACCGCTCCTTCGCTCCGCCAACCGGCGCCAATTGGTCACACCAAGAGAGTTTAAATCGTTTTCCACCTGGTCCTTCCAACGGAGTGGGGGCCGCCCTCTCACTCTGTTTCCATAGGCGGGTTCCGATAGAAACACTTTCTTGGCCGGAGCATCATTTTTCATTCGCATAACATGGCCTAGCCAGCGCAGCCGCTGCGTTTTAATTCGCTGGACTATGTGGATGTCTGCGTATAGCTCGTACAGCTCATCATTAAATCTTCTTCGGTACTCGCCATCGCCAACGCGTAGAGGTCCATAAATCTTTCGAAGAACTTTTCACTCGAACACACGCAAAGCTGCTTCATCTGCTGTTGTCATGGTCCATGCTTCTGCCCCATATAGCAGGACGGGTACGATAAGTGACTTGTAGATTATGATTTTCGTTCGCCGAGAGAGGAATTTATTTTCAATTGCCTACCTAGTCCAAAGTAGCATTTATTGGCAAGATTTGTTCTTCGCTGGATTGCAGTGCTGATTTTGTTGATAAGTGTTGATGCTGGTTGGTTCCCAAATAAACGAAGTCTTTTACTATTTCGAAATTATGGCTGCCAACAGTAGCGTGGTTCCCAAGGCGCATATGCGCTGACTCTTTGCTCGATGACAGCAGGTACTTCGTTTTGTCCTCATTCACCTTTAAACCCATCTTTACCGCTTCTTTTTCCAGTTTGGAGTAAGCAGAACTAACGGCGCGGGTGTTTAGGCCGATTATATCAATGTCATCAGCATAGGCAAGTAATTGCACGCTTTTATAGAATATTGTTCCAGTGCGGTTAAGTTCTGCAGCTAGTATAATTTTCTACAGCATCAAATTAAAGAAATCGCACGATAGCGGGTCACCCTGTCTGAAACCTCGTTTAGTTTCGAACGGCTCGGAGAGGTCCTTCCCAATTCTGACTGAGCTGATGGTGTTGCTTGCTAAATGAATCATTTTGATATATAGAAGTCTATATCTACCTCGATTAGTTTATGCCGTTACGGATTATCGTTATACGAACAAAATTAATATACTCTGTGAGCTCTGCTAAGCTGAGTATAATAATAGTAAGAAATTTACTTATTATAATAAAATTTGAAATTAGAAAAAAACTGGTTTTGAGCTATACCAGTTTTTTTCTACTAAGTATATATGTACATATGTACATTAAAGCAAACTATATACAATATTTTCGGCTCTTGTAAAAACAGCGAAAATGGAGTTTTCTCTATGTTTTTCATATCTTGTTTTCGATTTTAACTTGTTCACAGCGGTAAATTGGATGGCGGTTTTTTGAAAACATCATTAACAGCTGAACGTGGCGAGATTGGCTTATGACTTCTTCGAACGAATTGTGTCCTGAGTAAATACATATGTTTCCCACAATATATCAATCATTGCAATCAATTATCAAATAGATAGGTTATAAAGAAACAAGTAAGGACGGGACTGTCTGCGGTTGTGTCGAAGACCTCATACCTTCCATGAATGGAGCTGAACAATAATGTATTGAAATTTCAAAAATCCATAAAATCTGATCAATCGGTTGTATGGGATATATATTATATGTACAACTGATCTTAACATTTTTTTTTTCAAAAAAAAAAACACAGTGTTTGCCTTATATATAAAAATCCTGTTAAATTTCAAGCTCTTAAAGCTTGGTTTCCTCGGAAGCGGTGCCGCTATAAGGCGACCGTTACATAGCGGTAAAGTATGTTGTCAAAAATTTTGCAGTGTAAAAGTAATTATGTGGAAACTAGGAACACGGTGAAGTTCACCGTAACGTATACAGCGGCAGGGCATACAATATTACGGCCGTCATGACGGTAGAAACTCGTTCATCAACGTTTTTTGCCACCGCTATTTTCATAGCGGTGAACAATTTGTCAAATAATCATCATATATATTATTTCTAATTGATGTTTTTATGTACGTTATGTTATTCGCTCTTATTTGGAATCGAAATCTATAAATAAAATTTTGGTTGTAAAGATGGAGATTCGGGCTATTAGCGAGCTTTGGGCAATTTTGGCCGTAGTGCTTTTGTTTAGCTACATTTTATTAAAATAATTTGTTAAAAATAAACGATTGTGAACACACAAAGAAATCTATTTGTAATATGGCAATATTGTAAATATGTGCACTGCATTACCGGCAGTTGCTACCATATGCTAGATGGCAGCGCAAGCTGTAAGTTTTAATTGATTGATAGAACAGCTGACTTCTGTTGTAATTTGATAAGAGACTTTTATATTGGGTGCGCAAGATACGCACGAGTCCGACTGGTTGAAATTATTTTTATTAGATTTTTGAATAAAAATTTTTTTCTTGTACGTCTATTTACAGAAAATATTAAAAAAAACTAAAAAAACACGCAAAAATGCAAAATTAAATTTCGCGAATCTTCTGCCGTAACAGTTCGTAGCTTCCAACAAAGCGGTGCCGCTGAAATGGTGAGTATACCGGTCGTTCTTTAGCGGTCGTCATATAGCGGCACCGCTTTTGGAGGAAACAAGCCTTTAGCTTTGTTTGTTTTTAATGGTGTGTTCAATTTTGCGTTGCGAATGAGAAGCTTTGTAAACTCGGGCTCAGTTTTACAAATTTATGCTTGTTTGTTTTTAATGGTGTGTTCAAGTTATACTTATTATTTAAGAATTCATGAGCTTAACGCCGGCTTATAATAATCGAATATTCAATTATTATGTTTTTCTAAGAGAAACTGAAAAGAAAGAAACATTTACTGGCATATTGCGATGGTACCATTTCGAAAATCGCCACGAATTCATCATCAGGCAATTTCGTAATGATATCAAAGGTTTCACCGAGATTCGAACCGCTCCTTCGCTCCGCCAACCGGCGCCAATTGGTCACACCAAGAGAGTTTAAATCGTTTTCCACCTGGTCCTTCCAACGGAGTGGGGGCCGCCCTCTCACTCTGCTTCCATAGGCGGGTTCCGATAGAAACACTTTCTTGGCCGGAGCATCATCTTTCATTCGCATAACATGGCCTAGCCAGCGCAGCCGCTGCGTTTTAATTCGCTGGACTATGTGGATGTCTGCGTATAGCTCGTACAGCTCATCATTAAATCTTCTTCGGTACTCGCCATCGCCAACGCGTAGAGGTCCATAAATCTTTCGAAGAACTTTTCTCTCGAACACACCCAAAGCCGCTTCATCTGCTGTTGTCATGGTCCATGCTTCTGCCCCATATAGCAGGACGGGTACGATAAGTGACTTGTAGATTATGATTTTCGTTCGCCGAGAGAGGAATTTATTTTCAATTGCCTACCTAGTCCAAAGTAGCATTTATTGGCAAGATTTGTTCTTCGCTGGATTGCAGTGCTGATTTTGTTGTTAAGTGTTGATGCTGGTTGGTTCCCAAATAAACGAAGTCTTTTACTATTTCGAAATTATGGCTGCCAACAGTAGCGTGGTTGCCAAGGCGCATATGCGCTGACTCTTTGCTCGATGACAGCAGGTACTTCGTTTTGTCCTCATTCACCTTTAAACCCATCTTTACCGCTTCTTTTTCCAGTTTGGATTAAGCAGAACTAACGGCGCGGGTGTTTAGGCCGATTATATCAATGTCATCAGCATAGGCAAGTAATTGCACGCTTTTATAGAATATTGTTCCAGTGCGGTTAAGTTCTGCAGCTAGTATAATTTTCTACAGCATCAAATTAAAGAAATCGCACGATAGCGGGTCACCCTGTCTGAAACCTCGTTTAGTTTCGAACGGCTCGGAGAGGTCCTTCCCAATTCTGACTGAGCTGATGGTGTTGCTTAATGTCATTTTGCACAGCCGTATAAGTTTTGCGGGGAAACCAAACCGCGAATCACACGGCTGTTAAAATGAGGAAGAAATTACGTTCAGACTTTTATCTGAACAATCGGTTATATGAGATATATACTACATATATGACCGATCTTGATGAATTTTTCAGGCAATACCGTATAACATTCATACATATGTAGTATGTATAAGCGTCTTATGGAATTTCAAGCTTCCAGCTGTTAAAATGAGGAACGAATTACGTTAAACCTTATCTGAACAATCGGTTGTATGGGACATATATTTTATATGTGACCGATCTTGACAATTTTTTCGGACAGCCTTATATATAATCTGGCTGTGAAATAGCTTTTAAAATACGGAATAAATGACAAAAACCTTCATTTTCGAAAAATCGGTTCCCGCAAGTGATCAATCCCCAAACATACCAGCCCACCAAATTTCATCAAGATATCTCAAAAATTGAGGGACTAGTTTGCGTTTAACGCACGGCTAAATCAACTCAGCTCGTCATCCTGACCATTTCGGAGGACTTATTGGTGGGTCTATCTCTTCTCCTTTAGGGACTTACTATTTTGAGATTCATGACAAACTTAATATACCATTTCATTTTCATGAATGGTACAAAAACTAGTTTCGATGTTTTACAGGGTGCTGAAAAAACCACTTGAAATATCTACAAGGGAAGTATTCAAACCAGGGGGCACGTTTTCAACTTTTTTTAGTAATACCCCGTTACGTGCATATCAGTCAACCCATTGTACATTCTTACTAAGGTAGTGCGTCCCTTATTCCATTTGGCTCCCTCCCACGCCCAAACCTATTTCCAGTCCCACTTCCACACCCACTCCTCTCCATCTCTCACCACAATTTCCTCATTTACGGAATCTCTTTACCAAATATAGAATACATGCTTCACCTGACCGACCGATTTCAATATCTTTGTTTGTATAATCCACTACGAAGCTATATAAAACTAACGCATTTAAATCGCAGTCATTTTTTTATATATAAGACATATATAGATATCGAACCCGTTCTCCTGCCCGATAACATTTCTCCCTGCGATGTTACTGCTCTCCAAGTAAAGGCATTTGTCATATTGAGCTCCAGTAAAAAAACTTTTTATCTTCTTGTCTTTGCCTTCTTCTCTCCACCGTATTTTCCCTCTTCCACATTCCTTATTTTTCTCCCTGCTACTCCCACTTTCTTTCCTCTCAATCAACCTCTCTTTATTTTTCTTTATAACTTGGTCAAAGTGGTACCCCTGAACCAAATTTCAAGGAAATCGCAACAAACATTTTTTTTATTTAAAATAGGTCCGCTCCCTGGTTCGCTAACCGGAAGGATAATAAAGAAAACGGACCACATTCTGTATCCAAAGCATCCTCGAATCTCTTTGAAATCACACATCATCAAAATCGGTCCTGTCTTTTAGAACGAGTTCAGTCACAAACACAGGGCGTAGTTGGTAGGGGCGTATGAGTAACATTTTGCATTTTATTTTGTATGATTTTAAATGGTTTTACTTAGCTTGACTTGACACTTCGGCCGCACGGCCGTTGTGAACGAATTTTGTAATTGAAATGCAATAATAAGAAATTAAACTAACTCCGCTAGATTGCGCATGGATCGAAATATTTCAAAAAATTCGTATTTGTGGTCCGATTTGGTTCATATTTGGAAACACATAATACATGCATGAATAGAAAGCGAGCTATGAAAAAAAATCGCCGCTAGGTGGCGCAAGGATCGAGATATTCCAAAAGGTCGTATTTGTGGTCCGATTGGGATCATATTTGGAACACATAACACATACAAGAATAGAAAGAGATCTATGAAAAAAATTGCCGATAGGTGGCGCAACGATCGATATATTAAAAAAAAAAAACGGTACTTGTGGTCCGATTTTGGCTCATATTTGGAACATTACCGGACTATACGGTAGAAGTGACATCAAAATATTTTGGCGTTCGAAGAGGGACAAGCATACGTGGCGCAGAGTCGGGTAAAGTCTTTGGAAGGATTATGTATTGAGGGACTTAGATTGTAACAAATTGTCAGGAAAGGGTCCTTGTAATAATGAGTTATTAATTGAACTAAATAGAATGAGAAATAATAGGCAATGAAATAATGAAAACTTGAAAATAAAATAATTAAAAAAAAAAATGTTTAAGTTAAACGGTTTTCACTGAAAACAATACTTACATTAAGTAATAATAATACTAAAAGCTAGAAAATAATTAGGTAGGTCCTAGGTACTAGTCATCACACTCCTCATCAATCTAGGCGTTGATCAGATAATTAAATAAAAGCGTTGGGTTTCTAAAAAGGTGAGGCATAGCATAACCTTATTAGGTTCAGTTGGTCTTATATATGACTATCAATGACTATCAATTTGACGCATTCAACGCTTTTATTTAATTGTCTGATCAACTCCCTAGATTGATGAGGAGTGTGATGACTAGTACCTAGGATATACCTAATTATTTTCTAGATTTTAGTATTATTATTACTTCATGTAAGTATTGTTTTCAATAAAACCGTTTAACTTAAACATTTTTATAAATTATTTTATTTAAATGAAAGCTAATTATGTGCATTTTGTAATAGAGCTTTGCACCATCATTCAAACAAAGGCGAACACACAGACTTCGATCAAGTGTTGAAGGGGATGGAATTGTATCGTATATTCATGGAATTTGGGTCTACTTCGGTACTGATTCGTGAACACTTCGGGATTATTGCAGGAGCACTTCGGGATTATTTTAAAGCTAATATCGAAATTATTTAGATGCAATTTTATGGAAATTTCGGAATCACTTCTAGATTTATTTAGACATTATTTCGAAACAATTTCGGGATTATTTTAGGTATGCTTTCGGGAAAACTTCAGAATCGTTTCAAGGCTATTTCAGGACAAATTTAGATTTAATTTAAGGAAGTACAATATCATCCTGGAAATAAATACGACATTTAAGTTATGTTCTTACTGCCCTCTTTTCTTTTACCGCACTTTTACGAATGTATTTATAGCAGGGACCCAAACTGGGATTCAAGTGGTTGATAAGCGCAATACTGACTGATCGACTGATTGACTCATTTGTTCCTGAGGATTAAGTTACTAATTCGATACCTACAGTTATTAAAACGATATTATTTGGTTAATTTCACAAACTCAAAAAACACTTTAGTGGAATTTTTTCCTTTAGAAAGATATTCAGGGGATGCTTAGCTATAACGCTGTTAACCCAGCTTTGCAAGATCTTGGCGATAGTCACTATCTCTGGTTCACAAATGGCTTTGTAGTGTTTTATCCATTTCGTTGCAAAGATAATTTCAAATCAATATGAGTCCTTTTTAAGAATTCTCACTTCCAATAATATGCATACAATGCAGCCAATTACTTGCTTTGAAGATACAAAAAGAGTGAATTGCCGAGATTTTTCATCTTATCGCCCTAGTAACTTCCATTCCCAGCGAAATGGTTCCTACCCTGTAAGGAATTTAGTAACTAGTGATACCAGTTTCTGGTTCAGAACTAGTCCTAAAGTAATAGTTCGATAGTAACCAGATTATCTCTAGTTCAACAAGTAAGGAAGGTTAAGTTCGGGTGTAACCGAACATTACATACTCAGCTGAGAGCTATGGTGACAACATAAGGGAAAATAGCCATGTAGGAAAATGAACCGAGGAAAACCCTGGAATGTGTTTGTATGACATGCGTATCAAATGAAAGGCATTAAAGGTATTTTATGAGGGAGTGGGCCATAGTTCTACAGGTGGTCGCCATTTAGGGATATAGCCATAAAGGTGGATCAGGGTTGACTCTAGAATGCGTTTGTACGATATGGGTATCAAATGAAAGATGTTAATGAGTATTTTAAAAGGGAGTAATCCTTAGTTCCATATGTGGACGCCGTTTCGAGATATCGCCATAAAGGTGGACCAGGGGTGACTCTAGACTTTGTTTGTGCGATATAGGTATCAAATTAAAGGTGTTAATGAGTATTTTTAAAAGGGAGTGGGCCTTCGTTCTATAGGTGTTCGCCTTTTCGAGATATCGCCATAAAGGTGGACCAGGGGTGACTTTAGAATATGTTTGTACGATATGGATATCAAATGAAAGGTGTTAATAAGTATTTTAAAAGGGCGTGGGGCTTATTCTATAGGTGGACGCCTTTTCGAGATACCGCCATAAAGGTGGACCAGGGGTGACTCTAGAATGAGTTTGTACGATATGGGTATCAAATTAAACGTATTAATGAGAGTTGTAAAAGGGAGTGGTGGTAGTTGTATATGTGGAGGCGTTTTCCAGATATCGACCAAAATGTGGACCAGGGTGACCTAGAACATTATCTGTTGGATACCGCTAATTTATTTATATATGTTATACCTGCCAAGATTTTAAGGGTTTTTTATTTCGCCCTGCAGAACTTTTTCATTTTCTTCTACTTAATATGGTAGGTGTCACAACCATTTTATAAAGTTTTTTCTAAAGTTATATTTCGCGTCAATAAAACAATCCAATTACCTTACCATGTTTCATCCCTTTTTTCGTATTTGGTATAGAATTATGGCATTTTTTTCATTTTTCGCAATTTTCGATATCGAAAAAGTGGGCGTGGTCATAGTCCGATATCGTTCATTTTTCATACCAAGGTAAAGTGGGTTCAGATAAGTACGTTAACTGAGTTTAGTAAAGATATATCGATTTTTGCTCAAGTTATCGTGTTAACGGCCATGCGGAAGGACAGACGGACGACTGTGTATAAAAACTGGGCGTGGCATCAACCGATTTCGCCCATTTTCACAGAAAACAGTTAACGTCAAAAAATCTATGCCCCCACCGAATTTCATAAGGATTGGTTAATTGGCTAACAATTCAGAAACAGTTTATTCAAATGTATTATCAAATGCCCAGATGACTGCTTCTAATTTTGCTGGTATTTGCTGACATTCTTCCACCAGCACTCGTTTACTGCTGTAGCCTTTCTCATAGCCGAAATTAAGTGGCACATCCATGTTCTTATATCGCATCGCCTTGCTTTGCATGGCGATCTTGATGCCTTGGTCGATTAAGAAGTCCACTCCAATCATGATTTCGTCAACAATCTCTGCCACCATAAAATTGTGTAGTACCATGACGTTTCTCTCGTGGGTGTCCTCTCCCGTGGCAGAACGTAATCTTGCTCCAAGCAATGGTCTTCTTCTTGTTAACTAAATCTGATCGAATGATGGAATGAGATGCACCCGTATCTACAGTCAGTAAACGTCGTTTCCATCCACATGTCCTCCGAAAGTAAGATTGTTTGACCTTCTTCCAATTTGCGAGATAGAGATTATGGGGCATTCAGTTGAGGGAGCCAGCTGACGCCCCTTGCGGCTGACTTGCTTTAGTTTAACGATTGAGTGGACTTGGAGATTTGCTCATCTCCCTCAGCTCTGCGTTTACGGCCACCCACATTGTTGGAACTGTTAGGGTTGATACTGCAATAACGTGCAATGTGCCCTGGCTTTCCATACTTAAAGTATTTGACGGCACCATCGTTTTTCTGCTGCGTTCCTTTTAATGCTTCCAAAATTGTGTCTACCCAGTCTGGCTTTCCACTTCAACGCGATGCGCTTTATATGGGGGCTTACTCAAAAGTGACGCTGTTTCCGGATTCAGTGCATAGGATACCGTTTCGCAAATGTTAGCTTTGGGTTTGCGTATGTAGCTCGCTTCGTTTCCACGTCCTGTATGCCATTTATAAAACTGCAGTTTTACCCTCTCGGTGTATTCCACGAGTGCGTCGGCATTTGCTAGATGGGCCAGCCTTTCGATATCCGATGCGAACTCCTGCAAAGTCTCATTCGATTTTTGGTAACGGTTTTGCAACTCAATTTGGTATTTCTGTTTCCTGTTCGCTTCCGTATCGCCTCTCTAGAGCGCTCATCAATGTTTCATAGTTGTTCCGTTCGTACTCTGGAATCATCTGCAAGATTTCAGCTGCAGGCCCTTTCACTGCCACGAACAGTGTAGCAACTTTATCTTCAGAATTCTCAAACTGAAGCTTAAACACCTGGAAAGGAACAGAACCGTCAAAGGATGTTGTTTTTACCTTTGGATTACTCGCTGAAACTGCCGGGCGATTTAGTTGCAACTCCTGTATACGACCTCTCAATGTTTCAATCTCGGCATCGATTTTGTCCTCGAGTTGTGAAATTTTTGTATCCTGCGCCTCCAACTTCAAGGAAATGCGTCCTTCTTGCTCTTCCAGTTACGCAGAGATCTGTGATGATATCTGTGCTGAAATTTGCGTCGACATTTCGGATATTTGTATTACTTGTGCTTCAATCTTTGATGTTATGTGTGTCTCCTGCGATTCCAGTTGGGATGCCATATATGTCTTCTTTTCGGCCAGTTGAGTTGTTATCTTTGTCTTTTGTTCTTCCAGTTGAGATGACATATCGGTTGATATTTGTGACGACATTTGCATCAACACTGCTAGTATCGCGTTAGTGTCAACACTTGCCAATGGATTCGGAGTCTATTATCTTCTCCTCCATTTTAGTCGCTGGCTCTTCCAGATCAGGATAAAAGACATACTCGTCCACATTAATTCCTTCCAACTCCAATACCTCCTAGCCGTGCTTGAAGTTCGATCTTATTGCAGGTTGTATTCAATCCTCGGTTCTCCAACCCCTTTTCCAGTTGCTGGATCCTTAATTCACTTAACTTTGCCATGTCCAAGTCGTATTCTGGAATTTATTCAACAATTCCTCTTCTGACACCAACTAACGTTCGAATCACTAAACTGTTGAATAAATAACTCCACTATTCAATAATGCACAATGGCCTTTATTAAAGTACTTCACAACAACACTTCTACTTCTCAACAGATAGCGTGCTTAAATCAAACTTATTCGTCGTGCCTCAGCTGCTGCTTTTATACTCTTTGGTTTCCTCGTTGACATATTTCTAGGCGTTTCTATTTCTAGAATTTGCTTCTTGTTTACCAGCTATAACTCACCAGCTATAACTCAGATGCACGTTATAGCTTCCCATATGCGCGTGTATATGTGAGTGATACTTCCACAGATGATTGCCTACTTTTGGGAGTATCTCAGATATATGCATGTGTTTGTGCTCTCCGCTGATTGTATGGACATATGTATAGACATAATGATTGACTTGTTGATGTGCATACACGTCACTGCTTAGTATTGGCTTAGAGATGACAGTATCCCTTAGCGTTGCTAATATTCGTCACAATATTATATTCTAAACCCCTAACCTGTTGGGGGGAAAAATACAACCCACTATACCACGGTGATTAGGCACTCCCCTCTTATAAACATGGCAACACCGGCAGGTAGATACTACTCTGAAAGCAACCTACTATAATAAGAAACGAAAACTAAAACATAAAAAATATTAGTATTCATTGATTTTCTTAGTTAAAACATATTTTAGTGTGAAAGTCTAAATTTTCAATTCATAAAATTTTCCGTAGAATTTAAATATTTATTTTTGAGTCTTGAAAATTTATGTAAATGGAAGGCGAGCCGACAGAGTGCTTATTTTTTGCTGTTGCGAAAAGCACATGCAATGTTAGAGCTAAAAACAGAGGCGGCAAATGCCATCGTCGTCCTGGGCCATTAATGCGAAATCCTTATTTAAATTTCTTACGCGAATTTCGTAAGCACAATTGTGGTCTGAGCGTTGTTGAGGTAGTACGAAGAGGTGCTAAAGAATGGAATGCATTACCGAAAGAAAAAAAACGCCGTTACTTAGAAGAGGTTCGCCCTGCCCTGTTTTTGGTTATTAAAATGCTGCTTTAAAATTTTTTAATTTAAACAAGAAAATATTGCATTTTTTCCTTTTTTTCAATTTCAGGCATTTTATGCGCCCAAAATACGTAAATGTTGTTGCTCTATGCCAGTCGAAGCATGCGGCCATAAAAAGAAAAAAAGTATCAATTTGTATAAGCAAAAAAAGGCGTTCGAGATCTAGTAGCTGCTCCTCAACCAAAAGAAGTTTAAGAAAGAAATCATCAGGATGCTTTGGCAAGAGAAAAAGCAAGAGACGCACCAAAAAAATGAAAAAGCATAAATGTGGTCAACGTAAAAAGTTAAGAAAGCGCAGACCAAGATCTCAGTGCAAGCAAGAAAATTGAGAAAAATAAAGAAAAAGCGTAGTCAGTGTAGCTTTTTCTAATTTAGTATTAATAGTTAGAAAAAAAGAGATGATTTGTATAAATTTTTGCTAAACGCCTTTTATATGAAAATTCTTTGTAACTTTTTTTTTAGTATGCTATTATTGTAACTGAGTAAAAATATATGTACTTATTTTACGAGAGCTTGTTTTTTAGCCTAAATGATTGATAAATGCATTTTTATGTCCAGCTTTTTTCCTGTCGCAATAATGAAGCAGTCATATTTTTTTGTAGCAGTGCTTCGCCCCATCAAATAAGTGCGATCACTCACAATTGTCATAAATATCTTGGAGTCCTAGAAAACTTTATATTTTCACTAGGTTGGGCCAAAGAGATAAGGCTTGGTTCCAAATTCCAATTGAAACGAAGGTTGGTGTCATCTGGGGAAAAATTTCGAACCTACTATTTAGAATTGAATGAATTTTTAAGAGTATAGATTTTTGTAGCCGAATCAATTTTGATCTAATAAAGTACAAGTTCGCACTGATTTTTAACAATTTTTTCCGAAGGGTGTTTCAGATTTTATTATATACCAGCGTACCCGGAATACATTCTCTTGTTCGAAAATCTTCAGCCTATATCCAATTTTTTTGCATTTTTTTCTCATTCTTGTCCACCCCTTCTATTCCTTGTCTACTCCCATTTCCACTTCCACTCCATTTCTCATTCCCACTCCCACTTCCCACTTCCCAACGCAACTCCCATCTTAAGCGCTCAAGAAAAATTTCTTTTGTGAAGAAAAACTCATAACGTTAGTGTGAAAATGTGCTAAATCACTTTTTACGAATTTTACAGGAGACGAAAAAAAATAATTTTTGAAATAACCTTTTTTTCAAAACTGTGAATGAGGATACCTTAGTTGCATTATGAATTCATACAAGTGGCGAATGTTTGATAAAAACGTTCACAATAGTAAACAGCCTCTATCAACTGTTCCATCGCTGTTCGATTACTTAAATTATTTGCTCAATAGTGTTTTTCAAAAATTTTTGTAGACGATTGGCTTATTACATCTAATCTAATCTAATATCTAATCTAATCTAATATCTAATATATATTATAAATAGCAAAGGAGGTCCCCGCCCCCTAGTAACAGTTATAATTTAATTGAATTTTTTCGTCTGTAACTGAATCACGTCAGAACGGCTACACATATTTTAATTAAATTTGGGACACAGACAATAGTCTACTAGCGAAATTTTTTTCGGACATGGAAGGGGGGTGGGGGTCCCACGACCCCTTCGAACAATTACTTTTAAATAATTTTTATACATTACAACTTTACGTATACGGGCCTTCACCAATATTACAGACTCAATGGATCAAATAAGTCGAGGGCTTACAAACTGAGCAGTGACACCCTCCGCCCCCCTCTCCCCCTTCTCACCACTCTGGTGTAAAATGTATAAATAGTTACAAATCAATATAAATGTTCTCCTAAATCAATAATTTTTGGTAGCTGACTCACACAGATCGAGATCTAAACAATTTTGGAAAAACGATCGGTGGTGCACTCCGTCTCCTTCCACCATCCGCCCTCCATCAATTATTTTTATTAGCACGCTTTTGTTAGCTTTACCTGCATGTTTCTTTGTAACTTTTTATTCGCTCCAACGGACCTGCTGCCTTATTAACATGGTTTTATAATTAGCTTCACCTTATTCGTACTCCCGTTAGGTCATATCGAGAACCTTCCGGGATCATTTGTAGATGCTTTTCGGGATCCCGCCGGGGTCATTTCGGGACTTTCGGGATTATTTCGGGATCAATTTGGGACCCTTCCGGGATCATTTCTGTACAGTTTTCGGGATCCGTCCGGGATCCCGTCGTGGTTATTTTGGAACATTTTCGGGACTATTCCGGGATCATTTCGGGACGGGATAATTTTTGTACCCTTCCGGCATCATTTCTGGATGGGTTTCGGGATCCGTCCGGCATCCCGTCGGGGTATTTTCGGGATCATTTGCGTAGCTTGGAGATAAATTCTTCATGGTTTTCGGAATCATTACGTGAATTTTTCTATGTCATTTTGGATCCCTTCCTGCATCATTTCTGGATGGTTTTCGGGATCCGTCCGGGATCCCGTCGTGGTCATTTCGGGATCATTTGGGGTACATCCGGCATCATTTCTAGATGGTTGTCGGGATCCGTCCGAGATCCCATCGGGGTCATTTCGCGACTTTATCTCGACTAATACGGGATCATTTTGGAACCATTTCGGCATCATTTCTGGGTGGTTTTCGGGATCCGTCCGGGATCCTGTCAGAGTAGTTTCGGGGGCTCATTTGGGGACCCCTCCGGCATCATTTCTGGACAGTTTTCGGCATCCGTCCGAGATCCCGACGGGGTCACTTCGGGACTATTTCGGGATCATTTGGGGTAACTACCGGCATCATTTCTGGATGGTTTTCGGTATCCGTCGGGGATCCCGTCGGGGTCATTTCTGGACTTTTTCGGGATCATGTGGGGTATTTTCCGGCATAATTTCTGGATGGTTTTCGGTATCCGTTGGAGATCCCGTCAGGGTCATATCGGGAATTCTTCGGGATTATTTCGGCATCATTTATGGATGGTTTTCGGTATCCGTTCGGGATCCCGTCGGGGTCATTTCGGGACTTTTTCAGGACTAATACGGGATCATTTGGAGACCCTTCCGGCATCATTTATGGATGGATTTCGGGATCCGTACGGGAACCCATCAGGGTAATTTCGGGACTATTTTGGGATCATTTGGGGACCCTTTAGGGGTAATTTCGTTACTTTTTCTGTATTATTTCGGGATAATTTGGGAACCCTACCGACATTATTTCCTGATAGTTTGCCGGATCCATCAGTCATTTCGGGACCATTTTGGGATCATTTGTGGACCCTCCCGAGATCATTTCTGGATCCGTTGTTGTTATTGTTGTTGTTGTTGTTGGTGTTGGTATTGGTGTTGTTGTTGTTGTAGCGATAAGGTTACTCCCCGAAGGCTTTGGGGGTGATGTGATGGCCCTTTGCCGGATACAGATCCGGTACGCTCCGGTAACACAGCACCATTAAGGTGCTGGCCCGACCATCTCGGGAACGATTTATATGGCCACATTAAACCTTCTGGCCATCACTCCCTCCCCACCCCTAAGTTCCATGAGGAGCTTGGGGTCGCACAAAGACTCGTACGTTAGTGCGGGATTTCATCGTGGTCATTTTCGGACTATTTCAGGCCCTTCAGGAATCATTTCTGTATGGTTCTGGCGATCCGTCGTGGATCCCCTCGGGGTCATTTCGGAACTTTCTATACTATGTCGAAATAATTTAGGGACCCTTCCTGGATGGTTTTTGAGATCCGTCCGGGAGGGAGCCCGTCAGGGTAATTTCGGAACTTCTTCGGGATCATTTAGGTACCCTTCAGGGATCATTTCTGTGTGGTTCTCTGGATAAGTCTAGAATCGTGTCGTCATTTCGGGTTTTTTGGGGACTATTCCGGGAACTTTTGTAGACCCTTCCGGGGCATTTCTGGATGGTTTTCGGGATCCATCTGCGATAGCGTCGGGGTCATTTTGTAGCTTTTTCTGGATAATTGTGGGATCATTTGGGGATCCTATCAGGTTGTCAGCTCATTTAGTTCTTTTTTTTACTCAATTACAAATATAAAATGCATTAGACAAAAAACAAATTTTGAACAAATAACTTGGTAAGCAGGCTAACGTGAATAGCCCACATATTTCATTTTCTCCTTGCGGACGGGGCCGCGGGTAAATATATATATTATAAGTGGGAAAGTTTGGATGTTTGGATGTTTGTCCAGACGTTTGTCTTTGTGACTCAATCACGCAAGAACGGCTGGACCGATTTGGATGAAATTTAGCACGCATATAGCCAATAGTCTAGAAGGATCTACTAGCTATATTTTTTTAAAAAGGGGGGAGGTCTCCGTTCCCTAGGAACAGTTATAATTTAATTATTGTATTTTTTCGTCTTAGTGACTGAATAACACCAGAACGGCTACACGGATTTTGATGAAATTTGGGACACAGACAATAGTCTACTAGCGAAATTTTTTTCGAACATGGAAAGGGGGGGGGTGGGGTTCCCACGACCCTTCGAACAAGTACTTTTAAATAATTTTTGCACATTTTACACTAGTCCCGGAGCCGTGGATCGCTAGCAATAGGATCTGTGGCCTGCGGACACCAACGTATAAGCTTTATAGCGCTCAGGAAAAGGGTAAGCCTCGCACATGTATATTGGCTAAGTCTACTCTTAATGTTTTTCTTCTACCCAATTATAGCGATGGGGATTTGACAGCGGTCAGCGTCGAGGTGCTAGGGAGGAGCTTTAAACTTGCCTCCTTCTACCTAGCGCACGATCACCAAGGCTCATTACCACCGGATAATCCACGAAACGACTTCATCCTACTCGGAGGCGACGCCAATGCTCATCACGCCCAGTGAGGCAGCAGAGATACAAATGACCGAGGTGAGTCTCTATTCAACTATCTCTTAGGCACTAATCTGAGTATATGTAATAGGGGAAATGATCCCACTTTTATTACGAGGAACCGCGAAGAGGTCCTTGACATAACACTGGTCACAGACTCTTTCAGTGACCTGATCGTTTCATGGAGAGTTCTAAAGGAGCAATCCTTTTCTGACTATAGATATATAAGTTTTTCTATATCGTAGGCGGACGCAAGTCCTAAGTACATACAAAATATTAGAAGAACTAACGGGCTACTATAAGAAGATTATTGGTAAAAAGCTATCTGAGGAGGTACGAGTCCCAGAAAGCGAGGAGGAGCTGGACGTGTTTGTAAATAATTTCAGGCAAAATTGCAGGAATGCTTTAGATAGGGCTTGCCCGGCTAAAAAGGTTTTGGAAACTCACAAACTACCATGGTGGTCGTCTGATCTTGATAAACTTAGGAAGTCATGTAGGGCGGCCTTCAATAAAGCAATGCATGATGGACATGAATCCTCATGGGCTGCTTATAAACCGAAAATAAATGTATATAAAAAAGCAATCCGGAATGGAAAGCGATCCTCCTGGAGGGATTTCTGCGGCAGGATTGAATTCACATCCGCGGCCTCCCGGTTAAGGAAGGTGCTATCGAAATCTCCAACTCAGCTAAGTTACGTCCAAAAGCCGGATGGGCACTGGACGGACTCCAGCCTGAAACCATAAACTTGCTAATGGATACGGACTTCCCAGCAAGTACGGGCATGTCTTCAATTATTGTCAGCGGAGGGTCATCTAATGATCAGCTGATAAGCGAAATCACAAATGATAAAAGGATAGATTGGGCTTTACAGACCTTCAAGCCCTATAAATTGCCGGGGCCGGATGGAAATTTTCCGGCTCAGCTCCAGTATACTGCCGAACTTATAAGGCCCTGGATTAAAGGGATGTTTATAGGTTGTCTTGGGCTCAATTACGTACCAGTATCGTGGAGGGAAGTCAACGTGTTCTTTATCCCCAAGGCAGGGAAACCCTCCCACTCTAAACCAAATGATTATAGGCCTATAAGCTTATTTTCTTTTCTGCTTAAAGCGCTCGAAAGACTTCTAGAGGACCACATCAGGAGGATTGAGCCGTCGCTTCTTTCGCAAGCACAGCATGCCTATACTAAGGGCAGATCAACTGACACGGCCTTGCACTCACTGGTATCCGCTATCGAAAGGTCACTAGACCTCAAGGAATACACATTGGTGGCATTTCTAGATATAGCGGGTGCCTTCAAAAACGTTCTCCCGGAGGTCATCACCTCGGCGCTGACCGATCTGGGGGTGGACGCGTGCCTGGTGGAGTTTATATACAATCTGCTTACGCGTAGGCAGATTAAATCTGAGGTAGGTGGATGCGTGATCCGCAGACCGGTCAGAAGAGGCACTCCGCAGGAAGTGTTCTCTCTCCGCTACTTTGGGTGGTTACCGTCAACCAACTACTCCGCCTCATGGAATCAGAAGGTCACCAAGTGATCGCGTATGCAGATGACATCTGCGTCACCATGCGGGGGAAATTTCCGCAAACTTTGCAACCTAATGGAAGGGGTACTATCCAAAAGTTCGCACTGGGCCACAGCCACAGGCTTGGAAGTCAACCCGGATAAAACCGAGCTTGTCCTATTCACGAGGAGGTATAAGGTACCAAATTTAACACCGCCAAGAATTGGGGGTACGTTTTTAGCGTTTAGCGATCGAGTCAAGTATTTGGGAGTAATTCTGGATAGGAAGCTATTATGGAGTGACCATATAGTGGAGCGATGCAAGAAGGCAGCAGCAGCGCTGTTCACCTGCAAGAGGGAAATTGGCACCTCCTGGGGATTCTCCCCCAAGGTAACATACTGGATTTATACAGCCATTATGCGCCCGATTCTTCTTTATGGTGCCTTGGTCTGGTGGCCTGCACTAGCTAAAACTACCTATCTTAAGACGCTTCAAAAGGTGCAACGGAGTTCGGAGCTCTGCATCACCGGGGCTCTCGGCTCCACTCCATTTGAAGCACTCAACACAATGCTATACCATCCACCTCTTGACCTGGTGGCGAAGGAAATAGCGGTCATCGACGCTCTACGCATAAGGAAAACAGGTCTCTGGTCAAATGGATCTAGTGGACACGCAACAATCCTGGGCACGAGCGCCCCAGTCCCAATACCGGTGCGCACTGGCTACTGCACGCCAAAAAACGTTCGTTAAAAATTATTGTATATATATACCATCGCGACAGGACTGGAATACCAGACAACATACGGTACCGGGTGCCATCAACATATTCACGGATGGTTGTAACTTGACGGGAAGGTGGGAGCAGGCCTCTTTTCGCCGGATCTGGGTCTAGAGGTCTCTTTTCGCCTACCAGATTACTGTAGTGTTTACCAAGCGGAAATGCTGGCGATACACAAGGCTGTGAACCATCTAGGGTCTATGCCTAAGGATGGTAAACGGGTGGTTATTTTCTCAGACATCCAGGCCGCCGTAAAGGCCCTGGACTCATTCGTCGACAACGCAAAGTCGGCCACTGAATGCCGCAAATCTCTTAAAGAGATGGCTCATCACTTCAGTATCAGCCTTATATGGGTACCTGGGCACAGGGATATCGAAGGCAATTGCAGAGCAGACGAGCTGGCCAGAAGAGGCACCACCGACGAAATCCTTCCGGGAAATGAGTCGGTAGGCATACCCATGGCCACTTTCAGGCTTCGTGTGAACACAAGCACTATAAGAATCGCAAATGGACTATGGTCAGCCATATCATCGTGTGAGACATCGAGGCAAACCTGGGCCTCATATGACAAGGGGCGCACAGAGGCGCTTCTGATTTTAAACAAATCAGCTCTATCGTCCCTGATAAGGGTTCTAACAGGGCATTGCCTAATAGGCACGCATGGTGCTAGAATGGGGGTAACGACCTTCGACTATTGTCGCAGCTGCAGATATACATAAGAGGAAGAGAGCGTCCAGCACCTTCTCTGTCATTGTCCAGCGCTTAGTAGGCGTAGGATGGCTATCCTTGGTAAACCTTTTCTACATGACCTCGCTGAGGTTACTTGCTATGAAGTAAAGGCTCTGGAAAAATTTATAATTTCCACGAGGTGGTTTGACCCGCTTTAGGCAGGGTAGGGGTCCTCCTTTGAGACCGTATAGGGTGTTACAATGGGCATTGGTGGCCTAACCCTGCAAAAATCGCGAGTACTCCATGCATGTATGTATGGAGTACTCGCTATGGACCAAGCGAGTGCTCCAAAAATAACCACAATTCATACAAAACATATGGTCCAATTAACATTGCGATGTCCTAGGACCGGACCATATAATCCAGCTCCGCATTACATCAGAGTACTCCATGGAGTACCCACAGTCCAATAAACATCGTGTAGTGATTACAATCGTTAGAAACGAGCAATAATCGGCTTACAACATGTTCGTGTAGAAACATGAGTTGGTCCATCGCTGCATTACAGTGGAGTAGAATGGTAGGTACTCCAGTGGACCACATGGTCCAACGATTATTGCAGGGAAGTAGGGAGCTGTTACCATAGTGTTCAGCTCAGCCCTTGCAACCTAACCTAACCTATACATTATAACTTTACGTATACGGGCCTTCACCAATATTACAGACTCAATGGGTCAAGTAAGTCGAGGGCTTACACATTGAGCAGTGACACCCTCCGCCCCCTCTCCCCCTTATCTCCCCCTCTGGTGACATACAAATCGAGATCTAAACAATTTTGGAAAATCGATCAGTGGTCCTCCTTCTCCGCCCTCCATCCGCCCTCCAATTGTTTTTATTAGCACGCTTTTATTAGCTTTACCTGTATGTTTCTATGTAACTCTTCATTCGCTCCAATGCGCCTGCTGCCTTATCCTTCCGGGATAATTTCTGTATAGTTTTCGGGATCCCATCGGGGTTATTTTGGGACATTTTCGGAACTATTCCGGTATAATTTCGGAACTATTTCGCGATCATTTGGGGACCCCTCCGGCATCATTTCTGGATGAGTTTCAGGATCCGTCCGGCATCCCGTCGGGATATTTTCGGGATAAATTGCGTACCTTTGAGAGATAAATTCTTTACGGTTTCCGGGATCACTACGGGACTTTTTCGGGGTCATTTTTGGTACCTTCCGTGATCATTCCTGGATGGTTGTATTTCGGGATCATTAGGGCTATCTTCCGGCATCATTTTTGGATGGTTTACGGGATCCCGTCGGCGTCATTTCGAGACTATAAGGTGATCTTTTGAGGACCTTTCCGGCATCAATTCTTGATGGTTGCCGGTTCCATCAGGGCAATTTCGCGACCATTTTGGGATCATTTGGGGACCCTTCCGAGGTCATTTCTGGTTCTGTCCGGGACGCCGTAGGAGTCATTTCGAGATCTTTTTGTTACTTTTTCGGGATAGTTATGGAACCCCTCCGGGATCATTTCTGGATCTGTGCGGGATCCCATCGGGGTCATTTCCGGACTACTTCGCGACTTATACGGGATCAATTGGCCTTTCGCCATCATTTCTGGATGGTTTTCGGTATCCGTCTGGGATCTCGTCAGGGTCATTTCGGGACTATCTGGGGATCATTTGGAAACCTTTCGGGCATCATTTCCGGATAGTTTCCGGGATCCCTCGGGGATCCCTTCAGGGTCATTTCGGGACTATTTCGGAATCTATTTGGGGTACCCACCAGCATCATTTTTGGATGGTTTTCGGTAATCGTCCGGGATTCCGTCCGAGTGATTTCAGGACTTTCTCGGGATCAGTCCCTGATCCCGACGGGGTAATTCGGGATCATTTGGGGTACCTACCGGCATCATTTCTGGTTGGTTTTCGGGATCCGTCCGGGATCCCATCGGGGTCATTTCGGGACTTTTTCGGGATCATTTGGGGTCCCTTCCGGCATCATTTCTGGAAGGTTTTCGGGATCCGTTCGGGATCTCATCGGGGTCATTTCAGGACTTTTTCGAGATCATTTGGGGTACCTTCCGACATCATTTCTAGATGGTTTTGGGTATCCGTCCGGGATCCCGTCGGAGTCATTTCAGGACTTTTTCGCTACTAATACGGGATAATTTGCGGACCCTTTCGGCATCATTTCTGAATGGTTTTCGGGATCCGTCCAGGAATCCGTCAGCGTCATTTCAGGACTATTAGGGGATCATTTGGGGACCTTTCCAGCCTCATTTCTGGATAGTTTTAGAGATCCGTCCAGGATCCCGACGGGGTCATTTCGGGATCATTTGGGGTACCTACCGGCATCATTTCTGGATGGTTTTCAGGATCCGTACAGGAACCCATCAGGGTAATTTCGGGACTTTTTCGGGATCATTTGCAGACCCTTTAGGGGTAATATCATGACTTTTTCAGTATTCGGGATCATTTGGGGACCGTTCCGGCATCAATTCTTGATGGTTTGCCGGATCCATCAGGGTAATTTCGGGATAATTTTGGGATCGTTTGGAGACCCTTCCGAGGTCATTTCTGGATCCGTCCGGGATGCCGTAGGAGTAATTTCGAGATTTTTTTGTTACTTTTTCGAGATAGATTTCCGGACTATTTCGGGATCGTTTGGGGTACGAACCGGGATCATTTAGGGTTGGTTTTCGGGATCCGTCCGGGATCCCGTCGGGATCATTTGGGGTACCTACCGGCATAATTTCTGGATGGTTTTCAGGATCCGTACAGGAACCCATCAGGGTAATTTCGGGACTTTTTCGGGATCATTTGGAGACCCTTTAGGGGTAATTTTATGACTTTTTCAGTATTCGGGATCATTTGGGGACCGTTCCGGCATCAATTCTTGATGGTTTGCCGGATCCATCAGGGTAATTTCGGGACCATTTTGGGATCGTTTGGGGACCCTTCCGAGGTCATTTCTGGATCCGTCCGGGATGCCGTAGGAGTAATTTCAAGATTTTTTTTGTTACGTTTTCGAGATAGATTTCCGGACTATTTCGGGATCATTTTGGGACCTTTTCCGGAATCATTTCTTTATGGTTTTCGCGATACGTCGTGTATACCCTCGGGGTCATTTCGGAACTTTTTCTGGACTATGTCTGATAATTTAGGAACCCTTCCTGGATATTTTCTGGATGGTTTTCGAGATCCGTCCGGGAGCCCGTCAGGGTCATTTCGGAACTTTTTCGGGATCATTTTGGTACCCTTCAGGTATCATTTCTGTATGGTTCTCTGGATAAGTCTAGAATCGTGTCGTTGTCATTTCGGGTTTTTTTGGGTCTATTCCAGGAACTTTTGTAGACCCTTCGGGGGCATTTCTGGATGGTTTTATCCTATCAGGTTATCAGCTCATTTAGTTCTTTTTTTACTCAATTACAAATATAAAATGTATTACCCAGAAACAAAATTTTAAACAGATAACTTGATAAGCAGGCTAACGTGAATAGCCCATATAAAGGCTAGTTATTTACATATTTTAAAATGTTTGCTTAATTGGCTGCTCATTTTTATCTCTTAACTAGATTTTAGAAATGAATATAAATATGTAGTCTGATTTTCAGGAAAAGAAAAGCTGATTTGAGACACAAATGGGCAATTCATGGAGGTTCTATTTAATAACCGCGAGCAAAAAACAAACCTATCTTCCATTCTCTTGCCGTTCGCGACAGCCATTCTCCTTGTCAGATATTATTTGACAGGTAGGTATGGCAATGGAGGAATAGAAAGATTTTGCACTTGTATGAATTCACAATGAATTACATTGTCATCGGGTTCTGAACTATATTCCAAGTTTCAAGCTTGTAGCTTATCGGAAAGTTACTTAAATTTTAATTACAAAATTCGTCAAGCTAAATAAAATATTTTATAAAGGTAAACAGAGGTATGTAAATAACACTGTTTTTATAGTTCATTTTATATTTTTTAATAACAAAAATACGTTTTTTACTACCTTTATATTAAGTTCCTTTCATGTTTGCCCCCTCATTTCCATAGGAATTTTTGATCCACGGAAAAGTCTTTTTCGGTTACTTCCCGTTGAGCTAGACACTTGATACTTAGAACATAGTTCAGATCTGGGGGCCATCACAAAGGAAGTGAAAAAAAAATCCGCTAGGTGGTGCACGGATCGAGATATACAGAAAATGAATTTTAAAATGGAAATTTCGCGATCTTTCAACTAACTTCTCGGTGATCCAGTGACTTGAAGCTTATCACATAGTTTGCGAGTCGATGGCACTACAATTCGTGGAAAACAAAATGCCGCCAGGTGGCAGACGAATCGAGATAAACGAAAATCCCTGAAAAAACGCAGGGAATCTTGCGATCGATTTTTAAGTAACTTCCCGGTGACCTAGAGACTTGAAACTTGGCAGTTAGTTAGAGGCCTGGTGGCAATTCAACTTATAGAAAACAAAGTTCCGCTATGTGGCGCGCTAGTCAAGATAGCTGCAAATCCTTTAAAAACGGGGGGATCTTGCGATCGATTTTCGAGTAACTTCCCGATGAGTTAGAGACATGAAACTTGGGCCGTAAGTCAGTACCCGGTAACAATGCAATACTTTATAAAAAAAAAAAATCCGCTGGGTGGCGCATGGATCGAGATATTGAGAAAACAAGTTTTAAATTGGGAACCTTGCAATCGATTTTTAACTAACTTCCTGGATATCTAGAGACTTGAAGCCTGAAATATAGTTTAAAACTCCGTGACAGTGCAATGTTTGATCAAATTTGAGCTACGTAACGCACAATTCGAACTATTTAGAAGATTAGTCCATACCTTCATGGCTAGCCTCCAGAATGTTGCAGGCGTTGTAGAATTCCACCTCGTTGAAGGCCCAACTCAATGCACGTCCTTGCATACTTTTAGGCGTACGCGACTTTCACCGCGATTCTTTTTTCTTTTGCCGTGTATATCTTAATCAATGGCCCCACCAACCTTGAACACATCCATGCACGACGATAATTCAACACACTCCCATCTAATATGATTACATCCCCCAACGACGAAAAATCACTACGTTCATCGATGGTGTTGTATCCACCGGATCTACTAATTGTTAGCACTTTCACCACCAATGAAAATTCACCACATCAATTGTGTTGAACTTACTTCCTCAACAATTGTGATCATATTCACCAAAACGGATTGCGTTGCACTATCCCGCTTCGTCAATTATGAGAATAATCGCCAACAAGAATCATTCACCACATTCATCCTCTTTGTCCAACTCACACGCTCCACCAATATTAAGAGCATCGAACATCTATAATAATTCACCGATTTATATGTAGCACACATACATCTTTCTACAGTCACCTAAGTCGAATATAGATATAGACGTAGGACGTCCGAGCAACACCAAAGAACGGGTAGCTATTTTGAACAAATAAATAAAGATAAGAATTTTCACTTAGGAATTACTTAAATTACTAATCAAAGTTGTAATTGCTTTTTTTGTAGGCAGTACTAAAAAATTTAAGATAAAAAGATGATAAAAAAATTTTAAGGACTACCTTTATATAAATGGACCAAAAAATAGAAGGCAATTTTTCCTTTAATACGGACATAGTCTTGTTGAATTTTAACTAAAAAACTTTAACAATAGCTCTTTTAAAAGAATTTCGGGATTTAAAACTATAAAGGTGGAGCGCAATCTTTCAATTTAAGGCAAACCATGTACTTGGGATTAACTAATTGATTATGTAAAATTTAAACACGCTCTCAACCTTTATAATTTTAAATCCCAAAATTCTTTAAAAAGAGCTATTGTTAAAGTTTTTTAGTCAAAATTCAACAAGACTATGTCTATATTAAAGGAAAAATTGCCTTCTATTTTTTGGTTCATTTATATAAAGATATTCCTTAAAATTTTTTATCAAGAAACTTACGAATGTCTGCTATTTATACTCCGGTCAATGTTAGAAGAAAACTTGCATTCAATTGATTATGCCGATCATTTGCTACTCTGAGCTAGTGTACAGTAAACTGAGCTCCCAGTCTGCTCATAAAATTGATGTAGCATTTAATCATGTTACAGGTTATGTATTCGGCTTAGCTAGATTTGATCATATATCCAGCTGGAGAGCGCGTCTACTGGGCTGTGAAATCTTCGAATATCTGAAAGCTAGAAACAGCATTTTCCTTTGTCAACTTATCATGTATAAGGAGCCTAGTTACCTATATGATAAGCTAATATTCCCCAGGTCTGCTCGAATCAACGACCTAATAGTACCAACTTATAACTATCTAACATCTGGACGGCTATTCTTTGTCAATGCTATTCGCCTATGGAACCCTATTCCAGTATCCATTCGTAGTAGTCTAAATAAAAGCAACTTTAAAAATGTTCTTTATGCTCACTTTAGTTGAAACCATTATACTTCTTGAGTTTTCGCCATCAATATGTATGAGTGTATACAATGTTTTGTTATTGAATTTAATTATTTGTTTATTTTAGATACTAGTAAATTAAGATACTTCTCTATGTTTAATATGATAATTTAACCTACATAGCCCTCTGTTATGACTTTTGTTCTTTTTTACATTGCGATTTATCTTTTTGTTGTACTTATTTTAACTTTTGTTTTGCCATTTGGCGGTAAGGTATCGTTAAAAAGTAAGATGTATTTTCCACACTACTACAATCACGGCACGGCTATAGGTTCGCCAATAACACGACTTGCCAAAATGTTGGCCGATTAAAATTAATTTAAATTAGTTCTACTTTTTTTATTAAATTTTTGACGTCCTACGGGTGTATGAATCACCATTAAAATACACGTGTGCGATATTCAAGTTTATGTTGGGACGAGATATGTTTGAAAAGCCTTAGACTTCAAAATCTATGATTTCGTCCTCAGAGGATGAATTATTATTTGTGCTACTCATAAATATTTTTTGTAATCATTAATTATACTCAGCTGAGCAGAGCTCACAGAGTATATTAATTTTGTTGGCCTAACGGTACCCCGTTAAGGCATAAACTAATCGAGATAGATATAGACTTCTATATGTATATCAAAATGATCTGGGCGAAAAAAGAAACTAATTTAGCCATTTTCGTCCGACCGTCCGTCCGTTCGTGAACACGATAACTTTAGCAAATTTTGAGGTATCTTAATGAAGGTTGGTATGTAAGTTCCTGCGCACTCATCTCAGATCGCTATTTAAAATGAAGGAAATCGGACTATAACCAGTTTTTCGATATCGAAAATTTCGAAAACCCGTAAAAGTGCGATAATTCATTACCAAAGACGGATAAAGCGGTGAAACTTGGTAGGTGGGTTGACCTTATGACGCAGAATAGAAAATTAGTAAAATTTTGGGCAATGGGCGTGGCCCGCCCACTTTTAAATGAAGGTAACTTAAAACTTGCAAGCTGTAATTTGGCAGCTGAGTATGTAATGTTCGGTTACACCCGAATTTAGCCTTCCTTACTTGTTTTAAGAGATCGTTGTTTATTTCAAAATCATGACATCATTTATTCACTCGTTTAAGACCACTTCTTATTATCAGAAGCGAATTCAACATAACCAAACTCAGTTTCTTTCTGTGTTTGCTTTTAATCAAACTCATGTTTGAAAACATTCTTGCAACTTTAGCATTACTTGGTGGCGGCACAAAATCGACAAGCTTTTGGAATTATACTGTTATACTGTTTAACATCGAACCAAAAACTTAATCTTGAAGTTACATTTTTCAATCTATTTTGCTTTTTTTTTATCTACCGGACATAGTCCTCACAGATATGTAACAACTTAGATAAAAATTTATGAAATAGAAAAATATATGGTAACAAAAAGTTGACAACTCTGGCTAAGCAAGTCGAAAGTTTCTTTGCTCGTCTATTCGAAAATTTAATTAATTGATTTAAAGTGTCAAACAATTGCTAAATATATGGTTATATCCTTTCTATTGATCGGAAGTTAATGGACGTATTTTGCTCTCTGGCGTATTTCTTGTAGAAATAGATAATTGCGAATCTAAAATTAAATTGCAGTGCAACCACAATAACTAGTGCATTTAAAATTGAATTGCATGCAACAACAACTAGTGCAAGAATAAGGAAATACACTTTGCGGCATTACTAACTAGTCTGACAATTGCCAGGCGGTCAACTGCGCCACCTGTGTGTGAAGACATCTGTCCATCAGTTTATATTAACGTGACCAGACGTTCATTATTGAATCTAAAAGTATCTTAAGTAAGACTTAATAAAATTCTTATATATTGCGATGTCTTTTGCTGCTCCCACCTCTGTGCACCCAAGCGTAAACTGAGCACTGTTTCTCCAACTGCTAAGGTGGTTCAGCTTGATGAAAGTATCACTCTTGAGAAGGTATTTGCCAAGCTGACCGAACTTGAAGTGACAGTTCAACAACATACTGAACAATTGCGGCCTTTAATTCAAAGTGTAGCGAATAGGCCGACAGAGGTGGAAAATAAGCTTTCTAAGCGAATAGAGGAAGAAATATCAGTGCTTAATGCTACGATTGCTGAATCGTCCACTCGAATCTCTGTTTTGGAAGCCAATGCGATGAAATTTGAAGAGGACATGGCATGCATGGCAAATATGTTAGCTGGTGTCATTGAACAGAGTGCTGCGCCGGATATCTCCGCTGATGCGGTTGCTTTCGGCGACCCGTATCTTGAAGGTGAAGACTTAAAACGTGTATTTAACCTGTTGTGTAAATCTACCGACTTCCATTCTCCTTGAATAAGAGATATTTTTCGCACAAAATCTTCAAATTGAAATCCAAATAGTGCTATTATTATAAAATTTCACTCGCCTCTCGACCGTAACCGGACCCTGCGAGCTTTTCGTGAGCATCGGAAAAGAACAAAGTCGGCTATTCCCCTAAATCCTCTTGGTTGTGAGGGTTTTTTCATATTTATGAAAGCCTCTCTAAAGAGAATAGATTTCTGCTGCAAGAAGCTGTCAAATTGCGACGAAATGGGAAGCTGAAGTCAGCATTTACAATTAGAGGTGCAGTGTATGTGAGGAGTGACAGCGCTGCGAACAGCCCGCCAACTGCCATAAGCTGCGTAGACGACTTACATCAGTTTCGCTAGTTTAGTCTTAAGTATAAGTCCTAGTTGTAGTGAATTAATCTTTGTAAGGGCAGTTAAACTCAGTTATTGCACTTTCTCGATTTATTTACTTTCTTGTTTTCTTAAAGTTGCTTTTCACTTGTGCTGTCCTAATGTTGGTGGGTAATGATGCGAATAGCATTGGCGATAATAGTCTTGTACTTATGACTAAGTGATTTTCGTCCCATTGGCATCCTTCCTGCGTTGTCGAAGACCTTTGAGAGCTTGTTATCAGAACAGATCCATGCTTATATTGACAAGTTCAATCTACTTTCCCCATTCCAGTCTGGATTTAGAGTAAAGCATAGCTGTTCAACTGCAATAATCAAAATCTTGGATGATATTCGGGCGTCCTATGACAGTAACAAGATAACTATGTTGTGTCTGCTCAAATTTCCAAAGCGTTTGATTCTGTCAAACACACGTTGTTATGCATGAAGCTAAAGTCTTATTTTGGTTTTGGGGACTCTGCCTTAGGTCTCTTGAGGAGTTACTTGGGTGGTAGAGCGCAACGAGTGAAGGTGCGATCGCAAGTCTCTAGTCTTAAGATGTTATCTAATGGTGTCCCCCAAGGTTCTATACTTGGACTCTACCTTAGGTCTCTTGAGGAGTAACTTGGGTGGTAGAGCGCAACGAGTGAAGGTGCGATCGCAAGTCTCTAGTCTTAAGATGTTATCTAATGGTGTCCCCCAAGGTTCTATACTTGGACCGTTATTATTTAGGCTATTTATTAATGACATATTTACCACCTGCAGGTATGCTCAAATGCATGCTTATGCAGATTATATTCAACTTTATATGTCTGGAACACATGCGCAAGTTTCTGAACTTTGTGCCAAGTTTAATAGTGATTCGTCAGCTATTTCGTCTTGGGCGCAGAAAAATTATATTTCCCTTAATAGTGATAAATCGTATGTGCTACCTATATCTAAAAGGCAAATTAACTCATCAAATCTACCAGCTTTATATATCAATAATAAGTGCCTTAAATACGTGTCTAAAGTAAAGAATCTGGGGGTTGTTATTAACTCTAGTCTCTCTTGTGATGATCATATTAACGCTGTTATCAGTAAAGTTTACTACACTCTACGTAATGTACGAATGTCTACCCCCTTCACCACACTTGGAATTAGGAAGCGGCTTGCTATACAATTAATACTACCAATAACTGAGTATCATAAGGCATGGAACTGTATTTTTATGTTTTTTGATTGCTGATAAAATGCCTACTTATTTATATAACAAGCTAACATTCTCTAGATCTGCTCGCATAAATGACTTGATCGTGCCCAGCTACAATTATCTAAACTCTGCAAGACTTTTCTTTGTCAATGCTATCCGCATTTGGAACTCTATCCCCAACTCGGTTCGCAATAGCTTAAGTAGAAGGAACCTTAAGAATGTTATATTTTCTTTCTTTGGTAAAGTTTATACAAATTAGAATCCGAGTTTAGCTGCTTATTAATCTAGTCAATCATTGTTGCTAAATGTTCTTGTCACAATCCTTGATAAACTTATATATTATCACTTTTGTTACATTATTGAATAATATATACAGGTTTACGTTTTAAAAAATTATACTCATTATTATGTAACCATTGTTGCACTATAAAAGATCATACAAGATCTTATTGTGCTAAATACTGTCAATAAGTAAATGAAATGAATTGAAAAGAAACAATTTAAAATTACAATGACATAACAAAAATGTTTGTAAATAATTCGCTACGGCTTACATATGTATTGTAACGAATTTACTGAAACTCCGCTTATTTTACACCTTCGACTAACGTTCGATTCACTAAATGTTGAATAAATAACTCTAATATTCAATAATGCAAAATGGCCTTTATTAAAGTACTTCACAATAACACTGATACTTCACAACCAATAGCTTGCTTCAAACTGATTGATTATGCCTCAGCTGGTGCTGCTTTTATACTTTTCGGTTTCCTCGTTCGCATACTTCAAGGCGTTTCTTCTTCTAGAATTTACTACTTGTTTACCAGCTATAAACTACAGATGCACGATTATAGCTTCTCGCATAGCCATATACGCGTGTATATGTGAGTGATACTCCCACCGATGATTGCATACTTTTGTCAGTAGCTCAGATATATGCATGTGTTTGTGCGTTTCTCCCGCTGCTTGTACGTACATATGTGTAGATATAATGATTGATTTGTTTATGTAGATAAAAGTGGCTGCTTAGTATTGGCTTAGAGATGATAGTATCCCTTAGTGTTGCTAATATTCGTCACAGTATGTATGTACAAAAATTTATATATCAATAGGAATACCGGAAAGTAATCAACAACATCATCTTTAAAATGTTTTTTACATGAGATAAAATCGGCATGATTGCAAACAGAGTTCAAAGGTATAATGAAAATATAATACGGGAGACAAAAATGTATTATAGTCTGAAGTTAAAGGATCGAAACTCTTAGAAAGTGACACTATGCTGTTGCACAAGCTGGAAAGCAAATATACAACCTTATGACACAGTTTATCGATTAAAGTGTTTGTTATCAGTTGAGTACCGAGTTGCCACGTCATATCATACATAACGAAACAAATAAAATAAAACTTCGACACATATAAAACACATTACAAATTCACACAATACGTATTGCCGAAATAGATTTGGAGCCAAAAAAGGGCAAACATATTAAAGCGGGCAAAAAAAAAGAGCTAGGGGCTAAACCGGAATTTTTGGAGGTAAACGCAAAAAAGGGCTAGATCTGGCTGCAAAGGCACCAAAATGGCAACACTGCCCCCAGCGGGTTATGGGGCTTAGAATATATCCGCAGCAGGTATGTCTGCCCGTAAGAGGCGAGTAAAATACCAAATTGAATCAAGGGGATGTGTAACGCAACCCTTTCGAGGGATTGTCAGCGCAATATATAGCATACATGTATTAATATATTGTAACGAATTTTGGGAAATTCCGCTTATTTGCAACTTTCTACTAACGTTCGAATTACTAAACTGCTGAATAAATAATTCCACTATTCAATAATGCAAAATGGCCTTTATTAAAGTACTTCACAATAACACTTCTACTTCTCAACAGATAAAAAAAAAAAATAAATGTAAGGCGCGATAACCTCCGAAGAGATCTAAGGCCGAGCTTCTCTTCCAATTTGCGTCGTGCTCCTCTTGATTTTTCCCTACAAATTGGCCGGACGGGACCTACATGTTTTATGCCGACTCCGAACGGCATCTGCAAGGCAGATGAGTTTTCACTGAGAGCTTTTCATGGCAGAAATACAATCGGAGCGCTTGCCAGACACTGCCGAGGGGCGACCCCGCTTAGAAAAATTTTCTTCTAATTGAAATATCTTATTTCTAAAATTTTGATGTTGCTTTGGCCGGGAGTTGAACCCAGGGCATACGGTGTGATAGGCGGAGCACGCTACCATCACACCACGGTGGCCGCCAACAGATATCGTGCTTAAATCAACCTGATTCGTCGTGCCTCAGCTGCTGCTTTTATACTCTTTGGTTTCCTCGTTGACATATTTCTAGGCGTTTCTATTTCTATAATTTGCTACTTGTTTACCAGCTATAACTCACCAGCTGTAACTGAGATGCACGTTATAGCTTCCCATATAGATAAAAGTTCTTCTGTCATGCAAAGCCTGAAGACCAAGCAATTTGTGACTGCTGGTATATGTTGGGAGGCCGTCTGGCCAGTGAAGCATAAATTTTGAAACAACGACATCAATGTGACTAGAAAAAGAGAGTTTGGAGACAAAAATTACAATCAAGTCTTTACTCTCTTGACAACGATTAAGAGATTTAGCATTTAGTTTGTAGATAAAGTATGTGGCAGTTGTCTTTATGGAATAAGACACAACACAGCATTTGTTTGAATTTAAAAATAAGTCTGCGCACCATCCGGCAAAAGAGTCCAGATCAGAACCGTTAGAAATAAAATAAATAAATAAATGTAAGGCGCGATAACCTCCGAAAAGATTTTAGGCCGAGCTTCTCTTCCAATTTACGTCATGTTCCTTTTTTTAAATTTATCCTACAAATTGGCGGGGCGGGACCTACTTGTTTTATGCCGACTCCGAACGGCATCTGCGAGACAGATGAGTTTTCACTGAGAGCTTTTCATGGCAGAAATACACTCGGAGTTCTTGCCAAACACTGCCGAGGGGCGACCCCGCTTAGAAAAATTTTCTTATTGAAAAACTTTATTTCTAAAATTTTGATGTTGCTTTGCCCGGGGTGTGCACCCAGGGCATTCGGTGTTGTAGGCGGAGCACGCTACCATCACACCACGGTGGTCGCCAATAGTTAGACAAATAAATAGTATTTTTTGTGAAATATATAGTTTTAGTGTTATATTTCAATCACTAAAGGGGAGGAGTGATGGGGAAACATATTGAGTAAAATGTGCCAAGTCAGGAGAAAAAATTTGTTTTGAGTGAGGAAATTGTGCTAAGTCATAAAATAGCTGCTGGGTTAGCATACATGATCTTTATTAAAAGCATTGCAACTAAGGTATCCTCATTCACAGTTTAAAATAAAAAGGTTATTTCAAAAATTATTCAGTTTTTTTCGTCTCCTGTAAAATTCGTAAAAAGTGCCTTAGCACATTTTCACATTAAGCTAACGATATGTAAATTTGTAAGAAACGGAAAATTTGGAATTAATATATATGTAGGATTATATGTGCGCGTATATAAAATGTTATGCTCGACACTCGCTTCGCGTTGACAAGCGACAAAATGTTTATAATATTCTTAACGTAAAATGGCTAATATTTTCACCTGGCACACGTTGAAAAATCCTCGCCGCCATCAAAATCGCACTCGTCGCTGTCGTCATTCAAAAAGAAACTCTTCAAAAAACTATGACACAAAATTTTCATAAGGAGACGCAATTTTTCGATTTGGCACATAGTCGAAAAGCCAGCAATGAAGCAAACTACGGAAATTGACAGCGATGCTTAAAACAAATTGCTATAGAACTACAACAACAAGCAATTTAAATAAATAATAAAAATGGGCGAAAAATTAAAATCTTGTCGACTAAATGTCGCATACGCAAATTTTTGTTTGGCCTCCATACTTGCATATTACATACAGCTGCGTACAACAAATTAGCAACGAAATTAAAACTACATTTTTTGCAAAGTTTGAAAAAAAAATATCAGTTTCCATAAAGCCTTTTCTTTCCTTTCCTCTACTTCAAGCTCTAGCACTATCACAATGGCTATCCTTATCACTATCATAGTCACTATCCCTATTGCTTTCACTATCCGTATCACTTCCCCTTTCACTTGCACTGTTATTATCCTTATCGATTTCACTATCCCTATCACTATCAATATCACAATCACAACCACTTCTCATCACTATCACAATGACTATCTCTACCTCTTCTATTGCTATATCTACCTCTTCCGCTACCAGAGATTGTAAATAGCAGTTTCCACTATCGATATTTTCAAATACAATTGTTATTTAATGGCCCTTCTATAAATAACTGGTGAATATCGATTTCCCACAGAGAACAGCTGTTTTCACGCAAAATAAAGGAACTGGTCCGTGAACGAAAATAATCAGTTGCTGAAAAAATCTTAATCATGCTCTGTTCAGACGTAGACCTATGATAGCTTACGAATAACATGCTTGTGAATTGTTCATACGCTTGCGCAAATATGGCAAATTTGCGTAATAATAGAAAAGCAAAGGAAAGGAGAATAGAGTTAAGAATAGAAAAGCAAAACAAGGCGGATGAGAGAAAAAGAAAGGAAAGGAGAAGCCAAGAAAAACAAAATAATATTGGAAAGCTAAAGATAAGAAACCAAAGCCGAAACCATACTGCGTGTTATGGATTTGTTATTGAAGTGTTAACGGCTTGGTATCGATAACAGTTGTGAGACGTTTGTTATTTATATATTATCAGCGTGTTAAAGACGAGTAAGTGATTTTCGATTATAAGTTATCGGGTTGTAAGTAAAAATTTATCAATTTGCTACCAAAATGTATCGGTTTCGTATCGACTTATTATCGATAACAATAAATATTCGATAACAAATCGATAAATTTCTCAATCAATATCAATATTTTTTTATAACAAATCTACAACTTTTCGATAAAAAATCGATAACTGTTTGTTAATAAACCGATAACAATATGATAATAATACCAGCACGATAGCTTTTCGTGTTCGCTAATAAATATCTGGGAACCCTGCAAAATGGTTCCAAAGTAATGGCGCCTATATAGTCCCGAAATTATCTGGAAATGGCTCCGGAATGATCACAAAATGATTCCATAATGGTCAATCAAGCAAATAGTCCCGACATGTTCCCTAATATATTCCCAAATTATTTCGAAATAGTACCAAACATATTTGCGAAAAAATCCAAACTAATTCCGAAATGAGCACGAACTAGTCCCGTAATTATCCTAACATTACTACAAAAAATTCTCGAAATGATCCCCAAAAAGTCCAGTACTGGAATTCTCAAACCTTTTTGACAATATTCGCAATCGCTATACAACGAAGCGTTAAATATAGCAATTACGATTTTCAATAACAACATTTTTAGCGATATTCCTCAATCTTTGATCAGCTGTGAAAGCCAAATAATTGAAGAATTTGATTTTTTCAAAAGTATTAGATAGAAAGCCGCTCGTCGTCTATTTAATCTCAATTGTCATCGCAAGTGAAAAATCGTTAAAAATTTGCGAATTCGCCTACAGAAATGATCTCAAATTGGTCCTGGAAATTGTTCCCGCATGATCCTAAAAATATACGATTGGTGTGATAAAATATTATTTTTGACCTGCTAGCACGTATCGGTCTACTCAGCCAATTGAAAAAAAAAAAAAATTATAATTAAAAAAAATTGTTTAAGTTAAACGGTTTTATTGAAAACAACACTCACATTAAGTAATAATAATACTAAAAAAAAAAAAAAAGCTAGAAAATAATTAGGTAGGTCCTAGGTGATAGTCATCACACTCCTCATCAATATAGGGCGTTGATCAGACAATTAAATAAAAGCGTTGGGCACGTGAAATTTCTAAAAGTGTGAGGCGTAGCATAACCTTATTAAGGTTCAGGTGGTCTTATATATGACTATCAATGGAAATTTGACGCGTCCAACGCTTTTATTTAATTGTCTGATCAACGTCCTAGATTGATGAAGAGTGTGATGACTAGTACCTAGGACGTACCTAATTATTTTCTAGCTTTCAGTATTATTATTATGTCCTGAATACATAATCCTTCCAAAGACTTTACCCTACTCTGCGCCACGTATGCTTGCCCCTCCTCCAACTTCAAAATATTTTGATGTCACTTCTACCGGACTGTATGTAATATTTGTTCCAAATATGAGCCAAATCAGACATCATAGGTCGCTTTCTATTCATGTATGTATTATGTGTTCCAAATATGGACCAAATCCGACCACAAATACGATTTTTTTGAATATCTCGATCTTTGTGCCACCTAGCGGTGATTTTTTGTCATAGGTCGCTTTCTATTCTTGTATGTATGTTCCAAATATGAGCCAAATCGGACCACAAATACGATTTTTGCGAATATCTCGAGCCTTGTGCCACCTAGCAGAAATTTTTTTTCATAGGTCGCTTTCTATTCTTGTATGTATTATGAGTTCCAAATATGAGCCAAAACCGACCACAAATACGATTTTTGTGCATATATCGTTCCTTGCGCCACCTAGCGGTGATTTTTTTATAGGTCGCTTTCTATTCTTGTATGTATTATGTGTTCCAAATTGGACCACAAATACGATTTT
This sequence comes from Eurosta solidaginis, assembly GCF_040869045.1. Lineage (NCBI taxonomy): Eukaryota > Metazoa > Arthropoda > Insecta > Diptera > Tephritidae > Eurosta > Eurosta solidaginis. The sequence goes on from NW_027136899.1 coordinate 694,740, forward strand.
TGTCAATATCTCGATCCTTGCACCACCTAGCGGTGATTTTTTTCTTATGATTACATTGTCATCGGGTTCTGAACTATACTCCAAGTTTCAAGCCTGTAGCTTATCGGGAAGTTACTTAAATTTCAATTACAAAATTCGTGCAAGTCAACTCAATCTAAATAAAACCGTTTAAAAAAAATTGCGTATCTCACTGAGAAAGCCCTTTTTTGTGATAAGCCGAATTGCGTTTTCTGGTTAACCGTTAAATGCAATCTGTGACCTACTCCTCTAAAACTACCACTACTCTATTGTGCCTCGTAGACAACCTGAATTAAGTCAGCCGTGAGGTTTGCGAATATGCTTGAAATACTCCACGAACTGAAAACTCCAGTTAGGACAACAGAAATTGGGAAAGTAGGCATAGTTCGAAAACAATTTTTCTTATCTTAGACCCGTTTTCGATTCGTGCAATACCTAGAAGTACAAGTGCTTTAACGAACACGACGTTATTTCGCACCGGTGCTATGTTTTTGTACACCAATTAAAGTTAGTATACAACAATAAAAATATTTGTACATTTATGCAGTACTTAGTTAGCATCATGCCGGGTACTAAAAATTTTTTATTGCACGAAATAATTTGCATGCTGACTGACAAATGAATTCGTAATTTTTAATGACTTTACTTGGACTAACCAAGCCGGCGATTTAGTGTAGCGTTTTGACAAATGCATTACGAAAAAATAATTAGTGTGAGCACATTTATTTAAAAGTTCGTAATTTATTAAATTTTTTAACATATTTTATTTATTTTGTGTTCGGGATGGGAGTAGAGGTAATGGTGGCAGTAGAGGAAATAAAGAGGCAAATGCTGCTTTAGGAATACTTTGTAGAGATTAACTTAGTTGTGTTTAGTTTTTTTTTTTAATTAATAATATTTTCTTAATTTATTCTAAATATAAGCATTTCTGATTGGCCCTTAGCCTTCTTGAAGCAAAATGATTCATTGGCGACGGATCATTGTTGCTATTATAAATGTACGCACACATAAGGGGGAACTAACAAAAGTTCGCACAGTAGGACGACCTTAATCTAGGCAAACTTTGTCAATTAAATTCTTCTCTTTTTATTTTTGATATTCTAAGAAAAGCATCCGTAAATTGTGTAACTGAAACAATGCAAACTTATCTCAAAAAATGTTAAAAAGATTTAAAAATTCGAGAAAATTACGAAATTTTTATTTGCAGTTCTCTGAATTTCGGAGTATGCAGTTTTGTAGCCCAATAAAGTACCAGTTATAAGGTCTCTCAAAACTCATATTGATTTTAACAACTGTTTCCCCCGAAGGGTGTTTCAGATTTTCTTCCATATAAACAAAAAAATGTTCACACTTCGTATGAAGGAAAGTCTTAGAAACTCCTTGGAACACCGATGCGAATTTGAAGAGACATACATATAATAACTACAACGTAAGCAATGGATAACGGAAGTTACACTTACATTTGAAGACTTGAGAGTGTAGTGGGCGAACAATCTAGAGGCATAAAGAGAGACTAAAGTGTGAAAATTGTCACCCCGCCTGCGTATGAAAGGCGGTGAAACGCAAAGGTTATTCGGTGGAGTATTGGCATTTGTGAAAAAGCAAGTTATTATACACAATCTTATCTTTTTAATTTGATAATTCGGAAACCTATCTAAGTTCGTTACAACATCAAATTGAAAAGGTTCCAAAATTTATCGATTTTAATGAACAAAAGATTTCTAGATCGAAGTAGCGGACTGATATATTTGGAGTCTCTTAGAAGCCAGAGGAGCACAAAACATGTGTTTGGAGTCCATTTAAAGAAGTCAAACCAAAGTCAATAATATTGCGCATACATCAGTAAACCTATAATCTTGCTAACAAGTGTTATTTTGGACTGAGTGGGCAATTGAAAAGTAAAGTCCTATCACGACTAGTACAAATCACGTCTACAAGTCGCTCATTATACCTGTCCTGAATAGCTCAGAAACGTGGACGGTGTGGAGAGAAGATGAGATGGCTCTTGGGGGTTTCGAGAGAAAAGTTCTCCAGAAGATTTAATCTTCTTTTTGGGTACCAAAGGAGCTATATGATTAGCTGTATATGTTTTACGCAAATATGATGACAGTACAGCGAGTTAAAGACCAAAGGCTTCACTGACTAGGTCATGTTATCAATGTACTCAGTTGGCGTTATTTATCGTGAAACAGGAATAGCTGGCGTGACATGTTACGAAACGGCCAAAATTTCTTAGGCGGTTAAGCCTCAATTAATGATATTGACGAATGATGGGCCTTGGAATGTAAGCATGTACTCCCCAAGAAAAAATGGGAATTACAAAGCGTAGAATATGACGAGGTACGATTATTATTGGAACCACTGAAATCTTTTAGGGCCCAATATCAATATTGGAACAAAAAATCTCGCCAAATGATCAATTTCGATTGAGAAAAGTTTCACCGCCATACCGAATTTGGCGATGATCTTTTACTTTGATCTTATGATTCAGTAATAGGCTGATGTGCTCAAAAATCTAAATCGGGTTCTAGTTATGATTACGAAGTCTATAAAGAACAGTTGCGCGATTTGTAATAGTTTCTTTTTCGTTACAAAAGCTAACGTTTTTATTTGTTTCCATTATTTCCAATATAAAGCTTGATTAAAATACAGTACAAACGACGAACAGAAGACCTCGTAAATTACCTAAGTATTGGTTGGTCAGATGAAGAGTTTTTACAAGTTTTTTGGTAAACCGGAAAACAGGGGTTGGCGAAATATATGTCTAGGATCTGGGACATTTGATTTTTGCTTATTTATAGGAGTAGTAGTTCCCTACCTGCGCTTCGATGGGTCTCCTATAGCCACAATAGAGGTGGAAGGTTGGCGAAAAGGCGCTCAACTGGCAGACGAGGCGATAAACGTGTACACCGCTGATTCGATAGTAGACATGTCCTACAAGCTGCCTGATCACAGTAGTGCTTTTCAGGCGAAATTAGTAGCCGTAAGCAAAACAGTAGAGACACTGGAAGCAAAAGCTTAAATCGCAGCCCCGTCAACTTCTATATTGCCATCCAAGCAGCAATTAAGGCAACTATCACGCATAGCACAACATCTATGTGGTTGATTGAAAGGAATCCCTGGAAATAATCGGGAGATAGGGCAAAGCATACATCTATAACGGGTTTCATGACCTATGGGAACACATGAGGATGAAAAAGCTGATAAGCTAGCTAAACGGGGCGCATGCCTCGAAGCTCGTACCGCGAGAGTAAGCAGGAAAGCAACCCAGCTCAGGGCTGCAAAGTGTCGAAGATCATCGGCAGGTCTTACAACCTTAGACAAACAAAATTACTCTTCTCATTGAAAAGAAGGTTCTGTAGGCTCATGATGCTTTTAAATTAGGCCTTGCCAGTGATAGCAGATGTACGAAATGCGGGTTGGAGGAGGCTCGAACAAGTTTTATGATCGTGGCCTGCGCTCGCCAGGCTAACACTCCAGCTATGAGGAGTGACACAGCTATGTTGTTGTTGTTGTTGTATTAACGATAAAGAAACCCCCCGAACGTTTTGGGGAGTGTTAACGATGTTGATGGTACTTTGCCGGATATAGATCCGATAACAAAGCACCATTAAGGTACTATCAGGACCATCTCGGGAAAGATCAACATGACCACAATAAACCTTTTAGGATATCCCGCCCCGCTTGAGGAAGTTGGGGTCGCCAGAGCCTCGTCAGCTAAATACAGGATTCCTATCGCGCAGGTGAGGTTGACAATTGGGTTGCGGCAGCTTTTTATTGCACTTATCAACCCCTTAAATCCTTTCATATCTAGAGCCAGCAATTAACATAGGTCCTAGAAACCTGTTTGTATTTTCCAAGAGGACTGAGTTAATTTATAACATAGGCCCTTGTATCTGGCAGGGATTTTCAGTTTGGTCGTTGAGCAAACTATAGACTCATTCAGGCTAAGTGAGGTCCTCACAGATCGGTCAGTTCAACCTAACATAGAACTGGAGAGAAAAAGGAGAGGAAATTTACACTAACCGCTTTTACATTATAATATTTTGAAACGAACAAGAATACATAAGGGAATGGAAAGGATAGCAAGAAATAGTTTAAACTATGTGAACGCAGTTGTACTCTTCCCCTCTTTCCTCATCTCCAATGCAACAGCATACTTGAATTCAAGAATTGTATATTGTAAACGCGGACTTTCACTCATAACGACGATAATTCTAGCAATTAATCCTGAAACGCTAAATTTTTAAGACTGTTTTAAGAAATAAATTCAAAGACTTATATATGCTTCGATTTTCTTCAGAAGACATATGTGACCCGGTTTATGAAAAGGTGGCTTATGGCTCAAAAAAAATTGTCCACTTTTTTCTTGTTTCGATAGTTTTGACGCTCTTTCACGTGGTGAAAAGTAGAAAGTCCTAACTTGTTTAGAAGTGTACTAAAAATGTAGAGAAAGAAGAGCACAAATGAAAGACGATGAAGCCTTTGGTTCAGGGATTCAAGGGGTTGTGTAGCGCAACATATAGCTTCTCCAACCCAACTCTCAACCTCACCTTCGAGCGGCGGATCCCGTTTCACTAACAGACGAGGCTCTGGCGACCCCAAGCTTCTCATGGAACTTGGGGGTGGGGAGGGAGGGATGGTCTGAAGGTTCAATGTGGCCATATAAATCGTTCCCGAGATGGTCGGGCCAGCACCTTAATGGTGCTGTGTTACCGGAGCGTATCGGATCTGTATCCGACAAAGGACCATCACATCGATAACACTCCCCAAAGCCTTCGGGGAGTGACCTAATCGCTACAACAACAACAACAACAAGCCTTTGGTTCTTTCGATGCCACTTTGGTGGCTGGTGAAGCATCCTCAGATTTTTTTTTAGCATTTTTTTTTGATGGCAAAGGAGCCAAATTACCGGTCGGGAACTGGTTTGTGCTTTGTCTTTTGGACTTGACTGTTCATAATGCAAAAGAAAAACTACTAAGAAACTGAAGAAATGCATTGTTTATCTTTAACAGTTGTTTCTCGCAATTTCTTTTTTGAGTCATAAGCCACCTTTTCATAGACCAGGTCACATATAACGACAAAAATAAAGATTTTGAACAAAGCGAACTTTTGTTAATCCCCTCGTATTATGATAATTAAAGCTTCCGTATTTTTTAATTTATACATATAGTTTTAAAAGTCAAACAAGGTTTCACTATTAGGAATTTTGAAGACAAAAACGGAAGAAAAAGATTTAAAAACAATTTTCTGATGAATATAATAAATTTTGTATCATTTTTTACAATGGGTAATACAATTTATTAAATCTTAATTTTAATAAAAAAATATTTAACATCACTTTGACACAAATATGATATCTGCTTGTTGTAAAATCTGGTTAATGAAATTCTTTCCGTTCACAGCCAACGGGCGGGCGGGCGTTACCGTTAATTTATGTTTAAATTAACCAATGGACATTTTCTTCTAAGCAATTTTACATATGCACGTATGTATTTATATATTTCCAAATACATATATGTACATATACATAGCTAAAAAAAATTTATGAAAATTACGTTAGCATATTTATAGTAGGCATTTAATAAATTTTGCAATTCTTTTATAAATTTTTATTTCGAAAAATTTTAATAGAGCACATCACATATGTACATATTTTTCGTTTTTCATTACCATTAATATTTTTATTTATTTATTTTTTCAAATCATACACTAATTTTATATATCACCCGCAGTCTTTATTTATATTCTGTTTTTCTTTTAGTTGTGCAAACAAAAAAACGCGCCCTTTTAATTTTCCCCTATTCGGCCGTTTTGCCGTTACAGGTTTCTTTCCGTATCGTTCAATGTGCTAATTACAACTAAAGGCTGTTTAAACGCTACTGCTAGAGCTCAGCTGTTTGTCAGCAAATACACACACCCAAACAAATATGTAATGTACAGAAGAAAAATAAAATTAAAGAAAAAAAAACTTTTTTAAAAATAAGCTTTTATTATTTTTGTTAATAAAATTAACTAAAAAGTAAACAATAAATTGACTCTAAAGAAATATAACACTTCATAAGTTCATTGTAAGCTTAAACGATAATTAGGCTTTTTCGTCTGCGACAAAAAAATTCTATATCGTACATAATTATATATTTTTAACATTAAAACTTTACACCTAAATTATTAAATCTTACAGTTTATATCACAGTCGAAATTATTCTAATAAAAAACGTGTTAAATTTTGATGGTATAATTAAGAACATTTAGGATCTCATTTTCTTGCTGTCGCAATGTAACACGCTTTTATTAGAACGATTAGGACTGTGATATAAACTGTAAGCTTTAATAATTTAGGTGTAAAGTTTTAATGTTAAAAATATATAATTATGTACGATATAGAATTTTTTTTCGCAGACGAAAAAGCCTAATTATCGTTTAAGCTTACAATGAACTTATGGAGTGTTATATTCTTTAGAGTCAATTTATTGTTTACTTTTTAGTTAATTTTATTAACCAAAATAATAAAAGCTTATTTTTAAAAAAGTTTTTTTTTCTTTAATTTTATTTTTTACTTTTTATTTCGTTTTATTAAAAAGTAATAGAAGCCTGTTCTTAGAAAAGCTTTTTTCTTAAATTTAATTTAAATATGAATTTTTTTTTTAAATTTTTAGTAGGGTAAAATATTGTTTAAATTAGTTACGTAAACTTTACTTAGTTATTTGTAACGTTTCTCATTCTATCCATTTCTTTTAATGCATCAACATTACAGGGTTTATTCGAAGTCAACTTTGAACAGTCAAGTTCTTCGATTCGAATACCTGCTAAAGACCTAACTCGGCTTTTGACAGAGAGCACATATAAAATTGTGTCAAACAGTGTTAACTAACTTAAAATCATATTTTATTGTGACTTGGCCTATGTGGTGTTCAGTTTACAACTACTCATTGCAGATCTCTGCTCTGTGTGTTAAATCTGTTTTAAAATAATAGCCGTATTTTCTTTTTACACGTAAACGTCTATACGCTTATAATTTATATGGACTGCTAAGCGCCAAACTTTAAATACACCTCTGAAGTTGCTGCGCATAAAATGTGTACTAATAAATTCCAATACGCATTATACGCAGATGTAACTGAAATATGTGTTTTTGTTTCACCCCCTACACTAATTCTATGTATTCTATGTGTGTCCACAATTCATCGCAACTGATTCAGCTATATGTTATACACAGGCATACAACAGAGGGTCGTGTCTCCGCTTTTCGGTACACGCTGTAGCTAGTTGTTTAACCACTGCCGCTAGATGGGTCTCCTAAGCATTATGTAAGCGAGGATAGGCGTTTTTTTCACGCGCAAACGTAAACCTATACGCGTGTATAAAAAAACACGGCTAATATTCCAACTTTCGCTTAGCTAAAATTCCATCGCCAAAAATCTGTAAAACAAAATCAAGTGCGCAGAAAAGTATGCAACACTTACCGATAAGAGCCTAACCGCGTTAGCGTTCGTTGTATCACAGAATTTTTACACTTTGAAAATGACGGCTGTTGTTTGCAAGGTTGCATTCCTTTGAGTGTTCGTTTTCATCATCTGGATTAACAAAGTCATGAGCCTGGGCATTCGCGCAATTTTAGTGATGTAAATTGCATGGCGCCAAAGCCAATGCGGTGCCAGCTCAATGGTAGCTCATTGACGAAATGACTCCAAGCGAATTTTTGACGCTACTTAGTAGTGAGTGTGTAGTACATTTTAATTGCGCTATTGAGTGAAACGACTTTTGTGTGTCAGGCCCGAGTTTGGTGTTATTGGCGCTACTGGAAATGATGACACTGAGCTGTTGACGGTAGCGCTGGTAGTTCAGATTTTGAATCAGAGAAAGAATTGATGACCCGTGTAAATTATTATGGCTTTGGCCGTGTAAATTATTATGGTGTATTTGTATATTTTAGATTTCATGCACAATTAATATGTGTGTGTTTGAGCGGCCAAATAATAACAGTAGTATTGCTAAAGTGCTGCTTAGTTGATGGAATGTCGCTAATTTCCTAGCGATGATCAGCAGATTGTCAATATTTCGTTCAACGGACGCGTGAAATTGCCACATCTGCTCAAATAATCCAAGATTTTCCATTCTTGATTTAACTTAAGCTGTTATGCCAATATTTTTCAGCCAGCTTTTTTCAAATAGGTAATTTTTCCAAAAGCAAAATAAATTACAGAAAAGATTACAGAGTTAAACAGCCTTAAAAATTTAGCTATGTTGGTTATACACAGAAATACAACAGAGGATTTTGTCTCCGCTTTTCGCAAGCGTTGAGATTCACCACGCGTGACACGCGTGATTCATCACTTCCAAATATCACAATCCACGGATAGGTACCGGCGAGTTTGTATGGGACTTAGGCTGTTATGCCAAAGTAAATACAAATCTTTACCGATAACTGTGTTATCGATTAATTTATCGAATTCTAACAAAGTAATATTGCATTGTCATCGGAGTTATACATGTGTGCAAAATTTCAGCTCAATCGGACACCGGGAAGTGTATCAAATTTAACTTGCAAGATTCCATTACAGACAACAAAAGTGAAACTAAATAAAAGCTTATAAATGAGTGAGCTTCGGAAAAGCGTATATGCCGGTCAATATGTAGAAGGTGTAAATGAAAGAAGCATAAATTGCAGACATATACATACATAGAAATAAAATATGAGACCTGCGGGTATACAACAAAGCACATGGTGTCTCAATCGGCAGTGGAGCAGCTTTATCGGCAATAAAAACAATTGAGTAGTCATCAAAACCATTGTATTGTTTTTTACTCTGTTTACTTCTCTCTAATATTTTCTTTTTTCTGTAGTACACTTGATATTAATGTTCTTCTCTCCTACTGCTCCCTCACTCGATCCATCTTCTTTTTCCTCGCCTTCTCCCCCTCGGTCTCTCCTGCTTTGTTTTTGTCTTCCAATACCTCTGACTTCATTTATCCGCATATTTATTCCCCCTTCTTTTTTTAACCTCCTGCCACTCTACTACTTGCACCTTTTTACAAATCCTTACTCATATTCCTCTGCTTGTCCCTCTTTCTAGGTTTCTCGTTTTCCGCTTTCTTTTTGTAGTCCTCTCGCTTCCCTTCATTTTTAATTATCCTATACCTCTCTTTCACCATTTGTTTATACTTTTATGCCGAGAGAGTGGCCCTCCCTTCTTTTCATTCTCTTCCCTTCTAGCTATCCTTATTTCCTTCCGTGTGTTTCTCGATATACGGCTACTTGTCCCACTTTATCTACTTCTCTTTAAATCCCATTAATATTACCACACCCCCTTCTTCCACTCCTCTCTTACTTTTCTTTCTTCCCATCTCGCCGTCCTATATATTCCTGTACGCGCCTCTTGTCTCCATCTGTTTGCTTGCTTCCACTTCTTTGCCTTCTCGCCCTTTTTTTCCACTCCTCTCTCAAGCCTTTTCCATTGCTTTACCACTTCTATTATTCTTTCTCTTACTGCTTCTCAGCGGTCCGAACCACCTCCGCTAAAATCCCTCCCTCCCCTATTTTCCTCCACCCCTTTCTCTTCGCCGCCTTTGTATTCTACATTCCATTTCCTTTCCTTCCTCTTCGCCTCTTCCTGTTACCTCGTCTCTTCCTATACCTATGACTTGTCTTCTTCATTTCCCTCCCCCTCTTCCTCTCATTCTCATCTCGTTTATATATAGGATCTCTAAACGAAGTATTGGACATCACTAAAAAACTTTAAAGTTTTGTACAACCCCAAGACTTGCACTTTTCAAACTACCTGCTCCCATCTTTGGACATGAAAGCGGGCAGAGGGCGGCGCAGACACAAAGACACCGAGAAGCGGTTTATTGAGGATGAATCTACGCTTGCTGGAAAGCTGACATGCGAGCATTATACGACGGAGACCACTCTCAGCCCGTAACACGACAGCAAGGAGTGCCGACAGTTCACCAGAGTTCCCCGAAGAGATATTACACACCGATTAAAAATTGGTAGCAAATCGGTAACTTTACCAAAACTGATCTATAACATTTTAATAACATATCGACCATTATCCTACAAACAGTCGATAACTTTTCGATAAATTACCCATAACATTTTGATAGCATATCTTTAACTTTTAATAACAAATCGATAACTTAAAAAAACAATAACTTTTCGACAGTAAAACGAAAACTTTTGGATAACATATCGATAACTTTTTGATAAAAAATTATAACTTTTCTATAACAAATTGATAAATCGTCGATATAAAATAGGTAACTCACTGATAACGTTTGTTAGCAATAAAAGCACATCAATAACAAATCGATAACTCGAATTTACTTCGTCGATAACACAAATTCCTGGAAAAAATCCAAATTTTTGGGCAATTTTTAAGAGGCAGCAACATCGAGAGAAAATTGTAAAATTGTAGCTCCCAGTATCTAGTTTTAGGATAAAGACTTTAAAATTTTGTAGCATCTGCGGTTTTCGAGTAATCCAGGTTCTTTTTTGTTTTGCCACTATAGGAATCGGATACCTTGTTCTTTTATTGTTTTACACACCTTGATACGTCCACCACCCGCCCGAATATCGGTCTTCAAATAGAAGAGGATCCTTTTGTCTTTGATTATCGATATTTAATCAGCCAATGGTCGCACTGAAAGTTAAAAATAGGGTTTCGAAGGAAAAAAATTTCAATTCGTCAAAATTGAAAATTTTTAACTTTTTGGATTTTGAGTTGTGGCTACACGAAATTTAAGGCGTGTAAAAAATTAAATAAAGCTAAATGAAAAAGGAATTGATCCCTATAGTGCTCAAGAAAATCAAATTTTCACGCCCTTAAGGCTTGGTTTCCTCGAAAGCGGTGCCGCTATATACCGGCCGCCACATAGCGGTAGAGTATCCCTGCAAAAATCGTGAGTACTCCATGCATGCATGTAGGGAGTACTCCCTATGGACCAACGGAGTGCTCTAAAATTAACCACAATTCATACAAAAAATATGGTGCAATTAACATTGCGATGTCCTAGGACTGGACCACATACTCCAGCTCCGCTTACATCAGAGTAATCCATGGAGTACCCACAGCCCAATAAACGTCGTGTGGTGATTACAATCGTTAAAAACGAGCAATGATCGGCTTACAATATCTTCGTGTAGAAACATGAGTTGGTCCATTGCTGCATTACAGTGGAGTATAATGGTATGTACTCCAGTGGACCACATGATACAACGATTTTTGCAAGAATGTTGTCAAAAATGCTGCAATGTAAAAGGGCATAAAATATTACGGCCGTGATGACGGTAGAAACTCGTTCAACAACGTTTTGTCCCCAGCTATTCTGAAAGCGGTGAACATTTCATCAAATATATGTATAAACAAGTAAAGGTGTCTAAGTTCGGATGTAACCGAACATTATATACTCAGCGTGAGGTTCAATTGTACATTTAATTTCAGATAAATTACTTTTGTGCATAACACGTGGCACCGCCCGTTTAAAAAAATGTCTCCCCATTTCCTCTTACAAAGAAACCTGATAAGTGAAATATCATTGATTCAAAACTATTTTTTGGTAAGTTACAGCTTATTATTTTAGTCTACGACCCTTTTCAACTTGTTTTATATCTAAGTTGCCGTGGTCTTTAACCGATCCCGTCCATTTTTACTAGAAATATTTTCTGCTATAAGGAAAATATGTGTACACAATTTTGTTACGATATGTAAATTTTTTTCGAGCTATGGCTCCCGAAACATAAAAAATTGCTTAGTCATAAAAGGGCCCATGCCACGCCCATTTTTTTAAATTTGACGTTTTTCCTATTTATTATTATAAATTCACTTGGGAAATGAAATACCATTGATATAAAGCTCTTTTTGCAAGGATATAGTTTATTTTATTCGTCAACGACCCTTTTAAAAATCTTGTATATAAAAGTGGGCGTGGTCCTTAACCGATTTTGTAAATTTTTTTACAAAGCATTCCTTATAGTAGAGGCAACCTCTCTGCCGAATTTTGTTACGAAAGGTTTAACGATTTTTGATTTATGATTAATAATATTTGTAAATTGACTTTATGACATGTGGGCGGTGCCACCCCCCATTTAAAAAAACTGTTTTCAAATTTTTATCAAGAGTCTCAATATCAGTTCACATGAAAAATTGCAACATTCTAGGTATATTATTTACTAAATAATCAGGGTTTTTGTGTTTTCCAAAATGTTATATATATAAAAAGTGGGCGTGGTTATCATCCGATTTCGCTCATTTTCAACACAAATCTATTCTGGGTCCAGATAAGCTCGTGTACCAAATTTGGTGAAGATATATCAATATTTACTCAAGTTATCGTGTTAACGGACATGGCTCAATCAAATTTTTTTTTCGATACTGATGATTTTGATATATGGAAGTCTATATCTATCTCGATTCCTTTATACCTGTACAACCTACCGTTATCCAATCCAATCAAAGTTTATATACTCTGTGTGCAAAGCACGCTGGGTATAACAAGCAAAAAAACGGGAAAAAGAATCAATTAAGTCAAAATATCATCGATATAAACCGTTGAATAAGCTCTTCCAGCTTTACAAACAAAGCGGTGCCGCTAATGACGGTGAGTATAGCGACCGTTCTTTAGCGGTCGTAATATAGCGGCACGGTTTTCCGAGAAGACCAAGCTTTTAGACCAAAACAGATTACGGCCAGTTGAAAATTACCAAAAAAGTTGGCATTTTTTTATCCTTGAATTTCTCCCAGTAGTGTATATGCAACAAGCCGATAAATCGTCGATAAGATAATACACCTATAAACCATCGTTAACAGCCCGAGATCTGAACGATAACAAACAGTTAGCACTTCTAAATCAATTGATATGATACCAGCCGTGTGGTTTCGTGTCTGGTTCCGGTCTTGACTTCTAGTCTTTTCTTTTACCTGAAGAAAATTTTAACTAAAAATCTTATATAATATTTCTAATTGCTGTTTTTATGTACAGGCCCCATTTTCGTTCGTATTTGGAATCCAAATCTATAAATAAAGTTTTGGTTGCAGAGATGGACATTCGTGCTATTAGCGAGCTTTGGGCCTTATTAGTCGTAGTGCTTTGTTTAGCTATATTTTATTAAAATAATTTGTTAAAAATAAACGATTGTGAGCATTCGTCAGATGGCAGCAAAAGCGCATGTCAGTTTTTATTGATAGATGATTGATTGATAGAACACCTGATTTATGTTGATATTTGATATAAGACTTTTGTATTTTGTTGCGGAAGATGCGCAAGGGTCCGGCTCGTATTACAAAATTTATGAAAAAATCGTGTTAAGAAATTTCGTCAATAGCCTGACTATGAGTAACACGGCCTTAACTGTTTTGATTGGGAAGCCCAGTATATAGTTAGCTACGTACGAGTATACTCTTTTAACCCTTAATAAGTAGGCATAACTGACGTGCAAAATTAATTAAATACTTATAATGTATGTATATATGTATGAATATTAGGACGTCACAACAATAAATTTTGGAGTATTATCAATAGCAACTAAGAATTTATTTTATTATTCAAGCCTGTTGACTAGATATTAAGGAAAATACTCTGAATTAGAAAATATAGATACTTAAATCATATAAATTTTTGGAAAGCAAGAAAACAGTTACAACAGTTCGAGGCCGGCGAAAAAGAAAGCAAATTAAATATTGCGTAAACTTTCAATCTCAATTAAGGATGACGACAGACGCCTCGCCTAGCTTATAGCACGCACTCTGTCATTAGCTTAAGAAATATTCGAACAGCTTTTGCTGCTGTAAAATCAATTTTTTCTAACTTAGCCGGTTTACACGCTCAGACGGTGCATACGCACTTTTGCTTCTATAAATAATATGAATGCACCTATCCAACAACTGCAGCAGATAATATATACATACGCACGAAAACAAGTTAGTTGAAAAACTCATTCAACTCAAGGTAAAAGTAGCCGCAAAAGGTAAACTTTGAGCGTTAAGTAGTAAATACGAGTAAATAGTTAATATACAAACTACCTCATGCATGTGCGTTCATTCGCTAAAAAAATTAAAAGTCAAGAGAATCTCTATATAAACTAAGTCTTAAGCGAATAGCAAATATACATATTTACATTGTGCACATAAACTTTACGGATCTATAAAAAGCAGTGAAAAACAAAAAACAAAAACAAACAAAACGAAAAAGCGTTGGGAAAAGCTTTCCAGTCATTACTATAGGTAAGTTTTGTTGTATGGTAAAAACTACAAAAGTTTGTTATAATAAGTAGTATATACTAAATATCGACTATGTTCATGTGTATGTACATTAACCTGGGTCAATTTGTATGCACGAAAGTTAACCAATATCGCGCCATCGATTTTTCGCTAGGATTTGGGCTCAGGAAAAAAAGGGAGTGTTTTGGTCCAAAAATTAACCCTTTCGCCATTTTTTTTTTCAGGGTCGAAAATTATTTTTTTAGGTATGCGTAGTGGAACATTTTTTCCTGAGCTCAAATCCTATCGATGGCGCGATATCGGTTAATAAATCGACCCAGTCTAATGTACATACATATATAACTCTGTACCAATCTACCTATGCTGTGCTGACCACAAGTGTGATTCCAAGTTTAGCCACTAAGTGTGGTTAAGTTTCGTAAACTTATAACTTTTCATGAAGAAGTATGCGCATTTACATACATATTTATTTACATGCATACAGCAGCTAACAGAAAAATAGCAGTGACAGTTTTTATCAAATTTCGTCAACTAATTTTTCTTTTTTATTTTCGCTATATTAAGAAGAACTTCTCTGAAAGATTTTTATTATTCAAGCCTGAAGCTATGCAAACCAATTTCAAAAACGTTTCCGACAAAATTCTGGCATTTTAGAAAATTTTGAGAAAACTTCGAATGTTATTTGTTGTTCTCAAAACACCTTTCAAAAGGTTATTGGCCGTCGAACAGGGCGCGTCAGTTGCTCTTTTTTGGGTTAAGTGGCACTAATTGGCAATTCAAGTCGTTTTATCCCTGGTCTTTCCAGCGGAGTGGGAACGTCCCTCTTCCTCTGCTTCTATTAGAGGGTTCCGATAAAAATACTTTCTAAGTCGGAGCATCATATTTCATTCGCATAACATGGCCTAGCCAGCGTAGCCGCTGCATTTTAATTCGCTGGACTAGGTTGATGTCTGCGTAAAGCTCGTACAGCTCATCATTAAGTCTTCTTCTGAACTCGCTGTCACCAACGCGTAGAGGTCCGTAAATCTTTCGAAGAACTTTTCTCTCGAAAACGACTTGTGGAACATGATTTTCGTTTGCCAAGAGAGGACTTTACTTTTCAACTGCATACATAGTCCAAAGTAGCATTTATTGGCTACTTCTGTATTAATTCAGAACTATTTCTAGAAAATGTTAGAACTAATGTCGGATACCTTTAACTACTTACGTAAAATTTCCGGATAATTTTGGGATTGTTTCTGGATAATTTTTGTATTATTTCGGTGTTATTTACGGTGTTTTTATGTAAAATTTCGGGGTTGTTTCGAACAATTCCGAGCAGTTCGGGATAATCATTTCGGGAATACTTTCGGGAGGATACCCGGATAGTTATGGCATTAATTGAAAAGTTTTATTGATTATTTTGAAACTGTTTTCTGGGTAATATCGGAACTATCTTCGGAGCTTTTTGTGATTGTTCTCGGCATCAGTTGGAGACCATATTAGGATCAAATGAGGACTAAATTGGGGATAATCTTCGAAACAGGTTCGGATTAATTTAAGAAAAAAATTTTGGCTATTTTGGGATCATTTCGGGGTTGCTTATGATAATTTCTACTTCAGAAAAATTTTGGAATCATATCATTTCGGCTTTGTTCAGTTGATTAATAATTATCTTTATCGTTTTGGGACTATTTCCTTTTCGGAACCGTTTCGAAATTGTTCTAAGTATCTTACTGGGACTATTTAATTCATCATCTCCTCTCACTTCAAACATTTTTTTGAGCACGCTTATATTAGCTTCATTTGTATATTTGTATGAACGTAAGTCCTTTATACCGATTAATTATAACAAGTGTTTCGTATACGCACTCCTACCCGTACTTTCTGGTGGCAAGGATATGTTTTCGTGTAATATGTTGGTTTTTAATAAAACGACGTGCTAATTTTAATCGTTACAACTTTGAGCCTATTCGAACTAGACCAGCAATATTCAAGCGGTTTCGGAAACATTTGCACATCATAACAACTACCCTACTATTGTCTATCCGTTCCAAAGTTCATGTTACTCCATTTATAATGTAAACTGCTATAAGGTTTCGAAGTAGCAATAATAAAACATTCAACAGCATCAATATGTGAATATCTCCGGATATTGAAATCCAGCTATGATAGCATCCAGCCTAACAATAGTTTATAGCAAACGAAATTATAAAACGATTAACACATTACATTCAAATCAACGACAAATCATATAATTAAAGCAAAAGTGCCCATAAATTTTCCTCACCTGCTATCTTTCATTAAAAATCACTTGTGCAGTCTCAAATCACTTAAAACATTCTTTACATTTCTCTACCGGAAGTCACAACAATCAAACCAAATTAACATCATTGCAATTTAAAACAGATTTAAACTAAAATGTATACAAATCCAAATACATAAATACATAAGTAGGTAGTTCTGATCCATTCTATTTATTTAGGAATTTGTTAATCGTAAATTCTTTGTATTGCATAATGAGTACATTTTTATACTCAGTTGAGCAGAGCTCACAGAGTCTATTAACTTTGATTGGATAACGGTTGGTTGTAGAGGTTTAAAGGAATCGAGATAGATATAGACTTCCATATGTCAAAATCATCAGTATCGAAAAAAAATTTGATTATGAAAATTTAGAAAAATCGAAAAATTGCGATATTTCATTACCAAAGAGGGATAAAGCGATGAAACTTGGTAGGTGGGTTGAACTTATGACGCAGAATAGAAAAAAAGTAAAATTTTGGGCAAAGGGCGTGGCACCACCCAATTTTAAAAGAATGTAATTTAGAAGTTTTGCAAGCTGTAATTTGGCAGTCGTTGAAGATATCATGATCAAATTTGGCAGGAACGTTACTCCTATTACTATATGTATGCTTAATAAAAATTAGCAAAATCGGAGATCGACCACGCCCACTTTTAAAAAAAATTTTTTTAAAGTGAAATTTTTACAAAAAATTTAATATCTTTACAGTATATAAGTAAATTATGTCAACATTCAACTCCAGTAATGATATGGTGCAACAAAATACAAAAATAAAAGAAAATTTCAAAATGGGAGTGGCTCCGCCCTTTTTCGTATGATTTGTCTAGGATACATATAATGCCATAAGTCGAATAAAAATTTATCAATCCTTGTGAAATTTGGTAGCGGCTTAGATTCTAGGACGATAACTGTTTTCTGTGAAAAAAGGCGAAATCGGTTGAAGCCACGCCCAGTTTTTATACACAGTCGTCCGTCTGTCCTTCCGCTCGGCCATTAACACGATAACTTGAGCAAAAATCGATATATCTTTACTAAACTCAGTTCACATAATTATCTGAACTCACTTTCTATTCGTACAAAAAATGGCCGAAATATGACTATGACCACGCCCACTTTTTCGATATCGAAAATTACGAAAAATGAAAAAAGTGCCATAATTCTATACCAAATACGGAAAAAGGGATGAAACATGGTAATTGCATTGGTTTATTGACGCAAAATATAACTTTAGAAAAAACTTTGTAAAATGGGTGTTACACCTACCATATTAAGTAGAAGAAAATGAAAAAGTTCTGCAGGGCGAAATCGAAAGCCCTTGGAATCATGGCAGGAATACTGTTCGTGGTATTACATATATAAATAAATTAGCGGTACCCGACAGATGATATTCTGGGTCACCCTGGTCCACATTTTGGTCGAAATCTCGAAAACGCCTTCACATATACAACTACCACAACTCCCTTTTAAAATTCTTATTAATACCTTTAATTTGACACCCATATTGTACAAACAAATTCTAGACTCACCCCTTGTCCACCTTTATAACGATATCCCGTCCACCTATAGAACTAAGGCCCACTCCCTTTTAAAATACTCATTAACACCTTTCATTTGATACCCATATCGTACAAACAAATTCCAGAGTCACCCCTGGCCCACCTTTATGGCGATAGCTCGAAAAGGCGTCCACCTATAGAACTAAGCCCACTCCCTTTAAAAATACTCATTAACACCTTTCATTTGATATCCATATCGTACAAACAAATTCTAGAATAACCCATGGTCCACCTTTATGGCGATATCTCGAAAAGCCGTTCACCTATAGAACTATGGCCCACTCCCTCTTAAAATACTCTTTAATACCTGCCATTTGATACGCATGTCATACAAATACATTTCAGGGTTACCCTAGGTTCATTTTCATACATGGTGATTTTCCTTTATTTTGTCTCCATAGCTCTCATCTGAGTATGTAATGTTCGGTTACACCCGAACTTAGCCTTCCTTACTTGTTTATTCATGAAAATTAAATTGAATGTTTACAAGCATAAAATTACTTTAGAATTGTTTAAACTCGTGGCCACATTAAAGTTTATTACATTCTAGAAGGTTAATGAAACAAGTAGGGAAGTCTAAGTTCGGGTGAAACCGAACATTACATACCCAGCTGAACACTTGAAATGATGTTATTGTTTGTTTTATGTACTTAATAGTGTTACAAGGCTGTACAATAATACATATATATAAGGTTCTATTCTGAAGTAATTTTTCTTTGACTTATGGTTCCCGAAACAGAAAATTGCTTAGTCATAAAAGGGGCGGTGCAACGCCCATTTTTTTTAAATTTGAAGTATTTCCTATTTATTGTTATAAATCCACTTGTGAAATGAAATACAATTGTTATAAAGCTCTTTTTTGCAAGGATATAGCTTATTTTATTCGTCCACGACCCTTTTAAAAATCTTTTACATAAAAGTGGGCGTGGTCCTTAACGGATTTCGTTAATTTTTCTTCAAAGCATTCCTTATAGTAAAGGCAACCTCTCTGCTGAATTTTGTTGAGATAGGTTTAACGATTTTTGATTTATGATTAATAATATTTGTAAAATTGATTTTATCACAAGTGGGCGGTGTCACGCCCATTTAAAAAAATTTTTCTAATTTTTATCAAGAGTCTCAATATCAGTCCACACGTCAAATTTCAACATTCTAGGTGTATTATTTACTAAATAATCAGGTTTTTTGTGTTTCCAAAATGTTATATATATAGACGGCATAAACTATATCGATAGATATAGACTTCTGTATATCAAAATGATCTGGGCGAAAAAAGAAATTTATTTAGCCATGTCCGTCCGTCCGTACACACGATAACTTGAGTAAATTTCGAGGTATCTTGATGAAATTTGGTATGTAGGTTCCTGCGCACTCATCTCAAATCGCTCTTTAAAATGAACGAAATCGGACTATCACCACGCCCACTTTTTCGATATCGAAAATTTCGAAAAACCCAAAAAGTGGGATAATTCATTACCAAAGACGGATAAAGCGATGAAACTTGGTAGGTGGGTTGACCTTATGGCGTAGAATAGAAAATTAGTCAAGTTTTGGCCAATAGGCGTGGCACCGCCCACTTTTGAAAGAAGGTAATTTGAAAGTTTTGCAAGTCGTAATTTGGCAGTCGTTGAAGATATCATGATGAAATTTGGCAAGAGAGTTACTTCCATTCCTCTATGTTAAATTAGCAAAATCGGATAACGAACACGCCCACTTTAAAAAAAATTTTTTTTAAGTCAAATTATAAAAAAAAATTGAATATCTTTACAGTATATAAATAAATTGTGTCAACATGCAACTCCAGTAATGATATGGTGCAACAAAATACAAAAATAAAAGAAAAATTCAAAATGGGCGTGGCTCCACCCTTTTTCATTTAATTTGTCTAGAATACTTTTAATGTCATAAGTCGAACAAAAACACATTCCAGGGTTATCCTAGGTTCATTTTCCTACATAGTGGTTTTCCTTTATTTTGTCTCCAAAGCTCACAGCTGAGTATGTAGTGTTCGTTTACACCCGAACTTAGCCTTCCTTACTTCTTTTTCACTTTAAATTTATCTAAACATGCACTAAGGCACAATATACACAAGGCGAGATATACACTTAAGCTTTGGAGATGTCATCATGCTGACGACTCAATTGAAGTTCTACATTGTTGTTGTGGTTGCTGTAGCGCTAAAGACACTATCCGCAGGCTTTGGGGAGAATTATCGATGTTGATGGTCATTTGGCGGATATAAATACGGTACGTTCCGGTAACAAGCATCATTATGATAAATACCCGACCATCTTGAGAACGATTTAGTATGAACCTTCTAGACCACTCCGCCCCCACCCGTTACTTTCATGGGCCAGAGTCTTGGGTGCTAAAGCAACAGGATTCGCCACGGGTAGGTGAGGCTGCCAATTTAGTTGGAGAAGCTATAAATTGAGCTGACAACCCCTCGAAGGTTGCGCTACACAACCCTTTAAATCATTTGGGTATTTTAGTCACCTCTTACGACAGGCATTAAACTTCTGGTAACACTACGCACTTATTCAGTCTATGCGAGGTGCTCATGGACCGGTCAGTTCAACCTAACCTAACCTACGATAGGCATACCTACCGCGGGTATATTCTGAGGCCCGTAACCCACAAGGGGTTCTACATTCAAGTAGGTGTGTTAGGTATCTTGGCAAACAGATTTCGTATGTAGCATCTAATACGCATCTATAATGATACGAAAGTATATTTAAATAAATAAGTAAGGAAGTCTAAGTTCGAGAAACCGAACATTATATACCCAGCTGTACACTTGAAATGCTTTTGTTGTTTGTTTTGTGTGCTTAATAGCTTTACAAGGCTGTGCAATAATACATATACATATGGTTCTATTCTTAAGTAATTTTCGCTTAAAAAAGCAAAAAGGATGCAGAGGCTAACACCGATGACCTTGAGCGGGTAATAATGCAGTTTTCCTTCAGATATGAGGATTTTCCTACTGTTTAAAATAAAGATATAACAGAACAATAAACATAAACACACAAGTGCCATTGTAATAAAAAGCGTTACTACAACAAAAGGGCAGGGTTATTAACGAAATTATTCAACTTTTGACTAGAAATAGCTTATTACCTGCAATATTATTTTATTGTAATTTTTTTTATTTGTTTATACGTAATAATAAAATGTTACGTATACGCAGTGGCGCACCTCTTTTCAGTTGGTATATGTTTGTGCACGTGCTTATTTAACTTTACACACATAGATACATATATATATATAGCACATCACCAGGGCCGGCGAGAAGGGGGCCCGGAGTTTCTGCGATTTGAGGTACTAAGACATTTTTTTTTTTCAGGAGAGTTGTTCCATATGCAATTTTTAAGCCGAATATCTGCATTTGGGGGAGTAAATAAAAGGATAAGGAAAAAATGAAGAGGGCGGGAGGGCAGAGTTAGACGGAAAAAGCTCATTAAAATGTATGCAGATAGGCCAAATTTAGGGCAGAACAACGTCTGCCGGGTCTTCTAGTCTTTTATATAAAAGGAGCCGATTTAACCGATTTAGTCCATTTTTACCAAAAATATTTCAAGTTAAACACCAAATTTTTCGTCGAGTTATAGCTCCAGAAACGTTGGGAAATGCATTGTAAAAAAGGGCAGTGCCACGCCCATTTTTCAAGATTTGAGTTTTTCCAATTTCTTGTTATAATGTCACAAAATACGATTGGTACAAAACTATTTTTCGCTAAGATTTAACTTATTATTTTTGCCTACGACCCTCTTTAAAGTCATTTATATAAAAGTGGACGTGGTCCTTAATCTTATCCATTTTTACTAGAAATATTTCCTGCTATAAGGAAAATATGTGTACCCAATTTTGTTACGATATGTAAATTTTTCTTCGAGTTATGGCTCCCGAAACATAGAAAATTGGTTAGTCATAAAAGGGGCGTTGCCACGCCCCTTTTTTTAAATTTGAAGTTTTTCCTATTTATTGTTATAACTCCACTGGGGAAATGAAATACCATTGATATAAAGCTCTTTTTTGCAAAAATATAGCTTATTTTATCGTCCACGACCCTTTTAAAAATTGTTCATATAAAAGTGGGCGTGGTCCTTAACAATTTCGTAAATTTTTCAACCTCTCTGCCGAATTTTGTTACGATAGGTTTAACGATTGCCTAAACCAAAAGAAAGAGGATACTGCAAAATGCACCAACTATCGTCGAATCAGCCTTCTTAATATCGCATATAAGGTCCTTTCAAGTGTATTGTGCGAAAGATTGAAGCCCACCGTGAATCCGCTGATTGGACCTTATCTGAAGCCGCACTCTTCAGACCTGGTAAATCTTCCATCGACCAGATTTTAAAAATGCGCCAAATCTTGTAAAAACAAGTAAGGAAGGTTAAGTTCGGGTGTAACCGAACATTACATACTCAGTTGAGAGCTATGGTGTCAACATAAGGGAAAATAACCATCTAGGAAAATGAACCGAGGGAAACCATGGAATGTGTTTGTATGACATGTGCATCAAATGGAAGGTATTAAAGAGTATTTTAAGAAGGAGTGGGCCATAGTTCTATAGATGGACGCCATTTAGGGATATCGCCATAAAGGTGGACCAGGTGTGACTCTAGAATTTGTTTGTACGATATGGGTATCAAATTAAAGGTATTGTAACGAATTTACTTGCAATTCCCCTTATTTGCAATCTTCTGCTAACGTTTGTATCGCTAAACTGTTGAATAAATAACTCCAATATTGAATAATGGAAAAATGGCCTTTATTAAAGTACTTCACAATAACACTTATACTTTGTAACGAATAGCTTGCTTAATAACCAAACTGATTGATAGCTCAAATGAAACTGACTATCGAAATAATACTGCTATTGCTCGCTAGATAGCGTCTACCGCTGATGCTTTTATACTCTGTGATTTCTTCGTGGAATCTTCTAGGCGCTTCCAGAATTTTACTTAGTTATAAATTTCTCAGCTACAACTACAGATGTATAATTTCTCATTTGACTAATACTTGCACAAATTATTTCCCTCTCTTGTGACAACTCAGATAAGATATATGCATGTGTTTGTGCATTGTTTCTCCGCTGCTCGTATACGTACATATGTGTAGACGTAATTATTGTTTCGTTTATGTAGATACATAATGATTGAATTATTGATGTGAATTCACGTCACTGCTTAGCATCGGCTTAGCGATAGCAGCACCCCTTAGTTTTGCTAATATTCGTAACAGTATTAATGAGGCTTTTAAAAGGAAGTGGTGGTAGTTGTATATGTGAAGGCGTTTTCCAGATATCGAACAAAATGTGGACCAATGAGACCCAGAAAATCATCTGTTGGATACCGCTAATTTATTTATATATATTGTAACGAATGTTAGCAGCACTGAGCGAGGCTATCGTCTCTAAGCCGATGCTAAGCAGTGACGTGAATTCACATCCATAGATCAATCATTATGTATCTACATAAACAAAACAATAATTGCGTCTACACATATGTACCATGTACGTATACGAGCAGCGGAGAGTCAATGCACAAACACATGCATATATCTGAGATACTC
Organism: Eurosta solidaginis; assembly: GCF_040869045.1. Lineage (NCBI taxonomy): Eukaryota > Metazoa > Arthropoda > Insecta > Diptera > Tephritidae > Eurosta > Eurosta solidaginis. The sequence goes on from NW_027136899.1 coordinate 718,394, forward strand.
CTATAAGTATGCAATGAGAAAAACTATAAAATTGTGCAATTCTAGTTACAGCTGAGAAGTTTGAGAGCTGCTGGACTAGTAGATTCTGGAAGCGCCTAGAAGATGCGAAGGTTGAAATCAAAGAGTATAAAAGGCGGCAATTGTAGAGGCGCTGGAATTCAGTTTGATTTGAGTTGGCAAGGAGTTTCGACTAAGACGCTATCTAGCGAGAAATAGCAGTATTATTTTGAATAGTAGAGTTTAATTTGAGCTATCAATCAGTTTGGTTATTAAGCAAGCTTTTCGTTGCACAGTTTGAGTGTTATTGTGAAGTACTTTAATAAAGGTCATTTTGCATTATTACATATTGGGGTTATTTATTCAACAGTTTAGTGATTCGAACTTAGCAGGGGATTGCAAATAAGAGGATTTGCAAGTAAATTCGTTACAATTGGTGTCAGAAGAGGAATTGTTGAATAAATTCCAGAGGACAACAAGGACATGGCAAAGTTCAGTGAATTCAAGATCGAGCAACTAAAGAAGGAGTTGAAGTGCCGTGGATTGAATACAAGCGGCGTTAAACTCGAACTTCAGGCACGGCTACGAGAGGCAATGGAAGCAGAAGGAATTGATGTGGAAGAGTATGTGTTTCATCTTGATGGCGAGGAGACAACAAAAATTGAAGAGAAAAACGAAACATCGCAGACGGTTACCAGCACAGACTTGAACATCGACAGTAGCATCAATTTCGTCGCAATTTGCATCCCAACTGGAAGCGCAGAAGGCACGTATAACATGAATGTCATCGCAAATATCCACCAACATGTAATCTCAGCTGGAATCGCAGGAGACACGTTTAACATCCAAGATGGAAGCACAAGAAACGCGTATATCCGAAATGTTGTCGCAACTGGCATCTCAACTGGAATCCCAGGAGAACCGTATAACATCCAAGATGGAAACACAATTGGAAGAACAAAAAACATACATGGCGTCACAAATTGCAGAACAATTAAAAGAACAAGAGGCACGCATAACATTACAGCTCGAAGCACAAGAAGAGCGTATTTCAACAAAGCTGGAGGCACAGGAAACAAAATTCTCATCGCAGCTGGAGGCTGTTAGTGAACGACAAGATAAAGTGTAGGCCGAGATGGATGCTTTGAAAGATCGGATTCAGGAGTTGCAATTGAACCGTCCAATCACTTCAACGTCTACTCTGAAGGTAAAATCCCAACGTTTGATGGTTCTGTTCCATTCCAGGTATTTAAGCTCCAATTTGAGAAGACGGCAACAGAGAACAACTGGAATGCTGAAGATAAAGTTGCTGCATTGTTCGTAGTTTTAAAAGGACCAGCTGCCGAAATCTTACAGACCATCCCAGAGTACGAGCGGAACAACTACGAAACATTGATGAGCGCTTTATAGAGACGTTATGGAAGCGAGCATAGAAAACAGATATACCAAATGGAGTTGCTGAACCGCTTCCAGAGGCCTGGTGAAACATTGCAAGAGTTTGCGTCGCATATTGAAAGGCTAGCACATTTAGCGAATGCGGACGCACCCGTGGAGTACACTGAAAGGGTAAAGATTCTGAGCTTTATAAATGGCATACGGGACGTCGAAACAAAGCGAGCTACATACGCAAACCCAAAGCCAACATTCGCAGAAACGGTGTCACAAGCTCTGATTCAGGAAACAGCGTCGCTTCTGTGTAAGCCAGTTTTCAAAGCACGCCGTGTGGAAGTAGAAAGACCAGAGTGGGTAGACACAATATTGGATGCGCTGAAAGGATCGCAAAACGGAGTGAAAAAGTTACCAAATGCTTCAAATGCGGGAAGTCCGGTCACATTGCACGTCATTGCGATCTTGGTCCTAATAGTTCCAACAATGGGGGTGGCCGTAAACGCAAAGCTGGAGGAAATGAGCAGGAGCGTGTCGGATGTAAAGAACGAAAACTTGCCCCGGCTATTGAATGTCCTGTGATATCTGTGTCGCAAATTGGAAGTACACCAAGCAGTCATACCGTCAGAGGGAATGTGGATGGCAAGGAGCGTGTACTGACTGTAGATATGGGCGCATCTCATTCCTTGATCCGATCTGACTTGGTCAACAGGAGAGTAAAACCGTTACTTGGAGCCAGGTTGCGTACGGTCACTGGCGAGTATAACCAAGTTCAGGGAGAAGTGATATGTGAAGTCTTGATTGGAAAGGTCACGGTTCTACACAAATTCGATGTGGCGAAGATCGTTGAAGAAGTCATATTGGGAGTGGACTTCATGGTTGACCACGACATCAAGATCGATATGCAGAGAGGGGTGATGTGTTATGAGAACCAGGATATACCGCTTAACTTCAAGTTGGAGAAAGGGTTCAGTAGTAATCGAGTAATGGTGGAGAAGACTCGACAAAGGCCACGAAAGTCAAAAGAAAAGGTTGATGGATCGAATGCGCCAAATAAACCGATATTAAAAGTACCTGCGAGAAAAACACCGGCATCGATAAAACCTAATGGACGCACTAAAATGACTGAAAACATTTTTCAAATGGAATGCAAGGGTGGTTTCAAGCCAGCGCGCACTACTGTTGTTAAACGTCCAGACGATAATGATGATGCAAAGTTAATCCGTCAAGTGCAAGCTCTGCGAAGAAGTTCATTGGCCAAACAACAGAGTGCGAGGGAACGATCAAGACTAATGAGTAGTAAGATGAAACGCAGGTACAATGAGAACAAAAATTCGGAAGGTTTCTTGGAGGGAGATTTGGTACTGTTATACAACCCTCACCGGCGGAAAGGTGTTCCCTCCAAGATTCGGTGCAGTTGGGAAGGCCCGTACAAAGTTGTGAAGAAGATCCGTGATACCATCTATCGCATACAAACCACTGGGAACCACGGATTAGAAGAGTGGTTCATTTGGAAAGGCTGGCAGCGTATAGATCGAGAGATTTGTCTGATCGGGACGATCCTCCTATAAGTATGCAATGAGAAAAACTATAAAATTGTGCAATTGTAGTTACAGCTGAGAAGTTTAAGAGCTGCTGGACTAGTAGATTCTGGAAGCGCCTAGAAGATGCGAAGGTTGAAATCAAAGAGTATAAAAGGCGGCACTTGTAGAGGCGCTGGAATTCAGTTTGATTTGAGTTGTCGAGCAGTTTCGACTAAGACGCTATCTAGAGAGCAAGAGCAGTATTATTTTGAATAGTAGAGTTTCATTTGATCTATCAATCAGTTTGGTTATTAAGCAAGCTGTTCGTTGCACAGTTTGAGTGTTATAGTGAAGTACTTTAATAAAGGCCATTTTGCATTATTACATATTGGAGGTACTCATTCAACAGATTAGTGATTCGAACTTAGCACTGGATTGCAAATAAGAGGATTTGCAAGTAAATTCGTTACAATATAATACCACGAACAGTATTCCTGCCAAGATTTCAAGGGTTTTTTATTTCGCCCTGCCGAACTTTTTCATTTCATTCTACTTAATATGGTAGGTGTCACACCTATTTTACAAAGTTTTTTCTAAAGTTATATTTTGCGTCAATAAACTAATCCAAATACCATGTTTCATCCCTTTTTTCGTATTTGGTATAGAATTATGGAATTTTTTTTGTTTTTCGTAATTTTTGATATCGAAAAAGTGGGCGTGGTCATAGTCCGGTTTCGGCCATTTTTTATACCGATACAAAGTGAGTTCAGATAAGTACGTGAGCTGAGTTTAGTAAAGATATATCGATGTTTGCTCAAGTTATCCTGTTAACGGCCATGCGGAAGGACAGAGGGACGACTGTGTATAAAAACTGGGGGTGGTTTCAACCGATTTCGCCCATTTTCACAGAAAACAGTTAACGTCATAAAATCTAGGCCCCTACCAAATTTCAAAAGGATTGGTAAATTGTTGTTCGACTTATGGCATTAAAAGTATCCTAGACAAACTAAATGAAAAAGGGCGGAGCCACGTCCATTTTGAAATTTTCTTTATTTTTTGTATTTTGTTGCACCATATCATTACTAGAATTGAATGTTGACATAATTTACTTATATACTGTAAAGATATTAAATTTTTTGTTAAAATTTTACTATAAAAAAAAATTTTTTTAAAAGTGGGCGTGGTCCTTCTCCGATTTTGCTAATTTTTATTAAGCGTACATATAGTAATAGGAGTAACGTTCTGCCAAATTTCATCATGATATCTTCAACGACTGCCAAATTACAGCTTGCAAAAGTTTTAAATTACCTTCTTTTAAAAGTGGGCGGTGCCACACTCATTGTCCAAAATTTTACTAATTTTCTATTCCTCGTTATAAGTTTAACTCACCTACCAAGTTTCATCGCTTTATCTGTCTTTGGTAATGAATTATTGCACTTTTTCGGTTTTTCGAAATTTTCGATATCGAAAAAGTGGGCGTGGTTATTGTCCGATATCGTTCATTTTAAATAGCGATCTGAGATAAGTGCTCATGAACCTACATACAAAATTTCATCAAGATACCTCAAAATTTACTCAAGTTATCGTGTTAACGGACGGACGGACATGGCTCAATCAAATTTTTTTTCGGTCTTGATGATTTTGATATATGGAAGTCTATATCTATCTCGATTCCCTTATACCTGTACAACCAACCGTTATCCAATCAAACTTAATATACTCTGTTGAGCTCTGCTCAACTGAGTATAAAAACGTGAAAAGAGAATCGACACACATCACCTCTTCGTCGATTTTAAAGCTGCCTTCGACAGCACGAAAAGGAGCTGCCTATATGCCGCTATGTTTGAATTTGGTTTCCCCGCAAAACTTATACGACTGTGCAAAATGACGTTGAGCGACACCACCAGCTCAGTCAGAATTGGGAAGGACCTCTCCGAGCCGTTCGAAACTAAACGAGGTTTCAGACAGGATGACCCGCTATCATGCGATTTCTTTAATTTGATGCTGGAGAAAATTATACTAGCTGCAGAACTTAACCGCACTGGAACAATATTCTATAAAAGCGTGAGTTACAGTACGTAAACACCACCTTATGGAACTAGCCTTATGTATACATAAGTTGATTGATGTAAACAATGTCTTACTAAATGAAATCTATATAAAATCGATTAGATATTATTATCTGGAACGAAAAGACCCTCTCTTAATATTGGATATAAAAGAAACCGGTGCTAAAGTTTAAAGAAACAAATAAAGAAATAAAATTTCTATTAAAAAGTTAAAATTTAATATTTTGATTTCGTAAGGTAACAAAGAAATAAAATTTGTTTTCTTGGTTTCCTAAAAATATAAAGGAAACCAAATCTGGCGCAGTCGGTATAAGAAAAAAAAGGCAAGGAGGAAATCGCATGCAAAAAACGTGCATGACCTTAACCTCAAACGTAAACCATTGTGGTAATACATCACGCCGCCCTTTTCCAAATTCGCTGAGCTTCACAGTTTAAAGCTGAGCATTTTTCCAAGTGGAAATTAAATCTTTGGCTAAGGACCTATAAACAGAATCCCGGCATATTACCACGTCGAGAGAATATCGACAAATTCAATAGCCGTTCGTAGTCATAACAGCACCGGTATCGCTACGTCGAGAGAACATCGACAACACACAATTATCTTTAAGAATATCCAAGTTGCAACCATCAATCGTTTTATGAAACTTCCAGGGTGCATCGAAATCTCGTATAGTACACATTTTCACCATTTGATGCTTCAATTAAGAGTAAAGAGGTACTACTAAGTTAGCGAATTTGAGCACATGAAATCAGCTATTAAGACCCGGAGACAACTTGAATTTGATAAGGAACGTCCTTTAAGTAAGCTAGTTCCAAGTAATATTTGTGAAAATAGAATAACGATGGCAAACGCATCTGCCACTGATAGACAAGCTAGCTCAAACGGAGGAAATCTTAACACACATCCTAATGTAACGCAACTTTTAGCACATTTAAAAATTTCGGACGCCGTAAAAGATGTGCCAGAGTTTAAAGGCCACTCAACATCGTTATACGATTTTATCGATAATATAGAGGAAATATTAAGTCTTTTGCCAGATCTTGGCAGTAATTACACAAAAATTATAGTAAGGTCGGTGCGTAATAAAATTTTCGGTGAAGCTAACGACGTTCTTAATATGTATGGAACAACACTCGATTGGCCACAGATAAGAAGCAATTTAATTACGCACTATGCCGATAAGCGAAATGAAACTAGCCTAATTCGAGATCTACATTTTATTAAGCAAAATACAGGCAGCGCCGAAAATTTTTATGCAAAGATTATAGAAATTTTAGCAAGATTAACGAATACCTTAAAAGTGCATGAGTGCGATCAGAATGTAAGAGTAGCGAAGCTTAAATTGTATCAGGAAATGTGTCTTAACGTTTTCTTATCTGGACTTAGAGAGAATCTTGGATCCACTATTCGAGCTATGCGTCCTAACTCAATAGCTCAGGCTTTTAATTTTTGTCTCGAAGAACATAACATTCAATATTTGAGAAGTCCTTTGTCGTCAGGAGAAGCTACAAAGCGAGTTTCAGTTCCCAACCACAAACTACCTTTCAAAAATCATTAAGTAGAATGCCACAATCGCAAAGGTCTTCCGACATTTTTGGAAGAACCAATCAGCAATCTAGAAACTGAGACGTGCCAGAACCTATGGATACGTCTAGTGGAAACTCATACCTAAATCGTTCCAATAGCAATTAGCAACCACGTAACCCAACGCAGTATACGGTAAAAGAAGTATTTAACGTAGAATATCCAGATCATCACAATCCAATTTAGGAACCAGATTCAGGAACTCAAAAGAGCTCTAACAACCCGTATACATTTTCAAACGAAGGCAAAACATACGCTTTTAACCCTCACATTTCTTCTAAGCCCCACTTCCATACTAAATACGAAATAGATGACGGAAATTTTCAGATAGCAGCCCCGGAGACTCCATTACATTCGTAGATTTTAACTCACATCAGTCTTGTAATTTGCCTTACATTGATATCGCCGATAGCCAAAATAATAACCTAAAATTTCTCATAGATACTGGTAGTAATATGTCGTTCATAAACCTAGAACTTGTAAACATAGACGTTATCGAAAAATCAAACCCATTGCAATTAAAACCGTTTTTAATACTCATATGGTCGACAATCAAGTAAGATTTAACTGTTTCAAAGAATTCAACGATAATAAAAAATGTCGCTTCCTTTTATTTAAGTTTCATAGCTACTTCGATGGTCTTATAGGCCTAGAGACTATGAAACAGCTTGGCGCAGTTATTGATCTAGAAAAGTCTATCCTAAAAACACCAAAGACAGTAATGCCTCTTAAATATAAACCAAGCTATATGTCAAAAAAATACATTGTTCCACCTAGAACCAAAATAGTCGACAATCTGCGTTTGGGCGACGAAGTACTTCAGGCCGTATCTCTTTGGCCGAAAATTCAAAATAGTTACCGATCATAAGCCACTCACTTGGATTTTTTCCCTTACAGAACCTAATTCAAAACTTGTTCGTTGGCGACTTAAGCTCGAGGAGTTTGCTTACGAAATAGTTTATAAGAAAGGAAATGAAAACAGTAAAGCAGACGCCTTGTCGAGAGTAGAGATAAATCTCACAGAATCAGTTGAAAATAATGTAGATGATTTAGACTGGAACATGGTACACTCCGCCATAGAAAACCTTAACGACGCAATACCTATATCGGGGCGTCCGATTAAGGACTTTCGTTATCAGGTTATTGTAAATAAACATAAGAACTGTGGAACTCAAAAATCTTTAAAAATTTTGTTTAAGAAAAATCGCAGATACACCATGAAGACAACCGATTCCAGTATATTAAAAGATATCGTCGATATCTTAGAGTCGTTTTCCAATTCAAAAAAAAAAAAAACAATCGCCATTCTAAGTGATGATGAAAGCTTCAAAGTTGTTCAAGAAGTTTACTCTAAGTATTTTAGCAACAGTAGGTTAACTCTAGACATTATTTACTGATCTTTTTAATGCCTGTATGCAAGAAGGCGTGTTCCCTCGCCCGTGGAAACGACAAAGACTTGTCCTATTGCTGAAACGTGGTAAACAGCCGAACCAACCATCCTCATATAGGCCACTTTGTATGCTGGATTCCCTAGGGAAGATTTTCGAGCGTATAATTAGTGAGCGCCTACAGCTGACTCTAGAAAGACCAGGTGGCTTATCGAATAGTCAATATGGATTTCGCAAATCAAGATCCACCGTAGATGCAATACAAACAGTCGTCAATATAGCTAGAGAAGCTATCTCTGGAGGCCAAAATAAAAGGAAGTTCTGTGCACTGATTATGTTGGACATCAAGAATGCTTTTAACACTGCGAACTGGATGCAGATAATGGCAGCGCTGCAAAGCTTCGGCACTCCAGCTTACTTACGCAGAATTATAGGTAGCTATCTTAAAGACAGAGTACTTCTTTTTGACACGGATCAAGGAGCTAAAGAGTACAAAATCACAGGAGGCGTCCCACAGGGATCTGTTCTCGGTCCAACGCTTTGGAATGTAATGTATGACGGGGAGCTAAAGATTGATCTACCAGAAAACACGCAAATTGTGGGATATGCTGATGATATTGCAGTGGTAGTAGTGGCCAAGAAACTGGACCTGCTTCAAGCATTATGTAATGACGCCGTAGCAAGAATAAAGGAATGGCTGACCAATACAGGACTGGAGTTGGCTAGCCAAAAGACGGAAGTGTTATTAGTAAGCTCCAAACGGTCGGCGAACGAGTTAGTCTTAACTGTCGGGGATCATCAAATCACCTCAAAGGATTCCTTAAAATACTTAGGAGTGCACATTGACTCTAAGTTAACTTTCAAAGAGCACTTCAGAGCGGTGGGGGAGAAAATTACCAAAGTTAATGGATCACTTATGCGAATAATGCCTAACATTGGTGGTCCGAGCGAAGCTATACGTCAGCTATTGTCCACAGTAACCAGCTCAATAATACTATACGCAGCACCAGTGTGGTATGGATCTAAACAGACCCATCAAAAATATATATTAGCAGCGTACCGACTTGCTTCTTTAAGAATAGCAAGTGCTTATCGGACGGTGTCCGACGACGCGATCCTGGTTCTAACCCGGAAAATCCCAGTGGACTTACTGGCAAGCGAAATGGCCGATCTGTATAACACTAATATCGAGCGACCATCTGAAGAAGACAAGAAAAGAGCAAGGACACAAACAATAGCTAAGTGGCAAGAACGGTGGGAGGCCTCGAGTAAAGGGCGTTGGACTTTCACACTAGTTTGGAACGTAGCTCAATGGAATGAGCGGAAGCACGGCGAACTGAACTACCATCTCACGCAAATAATGAGTGGACATGGCGGTTTCAAAGAGTATTTATGGAAGCGTAGGATAGAGGAAGATCCTCATTGCCCAATGTGTACCACAGAGTTAGAAAACGCAGAACACGTCATGTTCTACTGCCCCCGTTTCCACGAAGAAAGACTCACCTTGCATGGAGTCTTTGGGGAGGAACCTACCACGAGAAATTTAGTTTCACATATGTGCAGCAGGAAAGAATGCTGGACTGCAGTGAGCAAAATGGCATTTATAGTAATGACACGCCTGATGGATGTTGAGAGGGAGCGCAGAGAAATGCGCATGCGAAGCAGTGGTGATTAAATGGACACTCAGAGCAAATAGCGGGAACCTGGACGCAGGGACAACAGTAGGCTCTTAAAAAATGAGAAATATGGAACGCCACCCTGAAGTAATGCGAAAGTGGTGCCAGGGTGGGCGACGGTTCCAGAACGGGGCTGTTTTTTAGTCTACGGACGACGGCAGCAATTATGGTGCATTAGGCATTTTTCAGCCTCCCCGCAAAAAAAAAAAAAAAAAAAAAAGGTTAACTCTAGTCCGATGTGTCACGCTTGTGACAGATGTAGTAAAACCCGAAGAACAGGAAGAAATCATCCGAAACTATCATAGAAACTCCAGTCATAGAGGTGTGAACGAAACATATAACCATCTGAAAAGAAGATACTTTTTTCCAAAAATGAAAGATTCAATAACCAGGGTGCTAAAGAATTGCGAAATATGTATGACACTTAAGTACGACAGAAACAATAGACCCATAAAGTTCGAGTTGAGTGAAACCCCCAAAAAACCAATGGAAGTAGTTCACATGGACGTCAACACAGTTCATAAAGAAAATTTTTTAACAATTATAGATAAATTCAGTAAATTCTCAAGCGCTTATTTATTGCCCTCAAGAGGTAGCATCTGTATAATACAAAAGCTGACACATTTTTTTTCTCATCATGGTATACCAAAGAAACTTGTTTTCGATAATGCATTGGAATTCAGATCAACCAGTTTTCAAGAATTTCTTAACTTATACAATATAAAAGCTCACGTTACTTCAGCAAAAAATTCAACCGGTAATTCACCAGATGAAAGATTCCACTCAACTTTAACAGAAACAATCAGGATTGTATACCACCAAGACAGAAATAAGCCAATTAGTGAAATTGTCGATGAAGCGATCCTTACATATAACAACTCCATCCACTCTTCAACTAAACTTACCCCATTTCAGGTAATAACAGGCCATTATTTCAGGTCGACACCATTCCCAGCAAATACTTCCACCATTACGAATCATGATTTCTTAAATAACATTCCAGAGAATACGATAAGTTTGCTGAAATTATATTCAAACGAAGTCTTAAAGATAAAGAAAAAAATATAAACAAACTTAACTTGAATCGCATAGAACCAAGAAATTTTAATGAAGATGCCTCGGTTTATGAAGCCGATAATAGAAGAAATAAGCTAGCTCCGAAATTCGTAAAACATAGAGTAAAAAATGATAACAAAATAACAGTAGAAACCGAAAAAAGAAAAATTCATAAACAGAAACTTAAGAACAAATGCAAAAAATTATAAAAAAAAAATATATACACAATATTATAAAAATGTTTATTACCGTATTTAATAGTTTGAGATTCACGAATACCCACGTAAATTAGTCAATATGCTTAAAATAATAAGGACATGTAAATATTTAATTTAAGCTATCTTCATTACTATTCGTTTTTTTTTTTTGGAAAGGGAGAAGTTACAGTACGTAACCACCGCCTTATGGATCTAGCCTTATGTATACATAAGTTGATTGATGTAAACAATGTCTTACTAAATGAAATCGATATAAAATCGATTAGATATTATTATCTGGAACGAAAAGACCCTCTCTTAATATTGGATATAAAAGAAACCGGTGCTAAAGTTTAAAGAAACAAATAAAGAAATAAAATTTCTATTAAAAAGTTAAAATTTAATATTTTGATTTCGTAAGGTAACAAAGAAATAAAATTTGTTTTCTTGGTTTCCTAAAAATATAAAGGAAACCAATCTCTCGTGCAAATACTGGCCTATGCTGATGACATTGATATAATCGGCCTAAACACCCGCGCCGTTAGTTCTGCTTACTCCAAACTGGAAAAAGAAGCGGTAAAGATGGGTTTAATGGTACATGAGGACAAAACGAAGTAGCTGCTGTCATCGAGCAAAGAGTCAGCGCATATGCGCCTTGGCAACCACGCTACTGTTGGCAGCCATAATTTCGAAATAATAAAAGACTTCGTTTATTTGGGAACCAGCAACAACATCAGCACTGAAATCCAGCGAACAATCAATCTTACCAATAAATGCTACTTTGGACTAGGTAGCAATTGAAAAATAAAGTCCTCTCTCGGCGAACGAAAATCATACTCTACAAGTCACTTATCGTACCCGTCCTGCTTTATGGGGCAGAAGCATGGACCATGACAACAGCAGATGAAGCGGCTTTCGGAGTGTTCGAGAGAAAAGTTCTACGAAAGATTTATGGACCTCTACGCGTTGGCGATGGCGAGTACCGAAGAAGATTTAATGATGAGTTGTACGAGCTATACGCAGACATCCACATAGTCCAGCGAATTTAAATGCAGCGGCTGCGCTGGCTAGGCCATGTTATGCGAATGAAAGATGATGCTCCGGCCATGAAATTGTTTCTATCGGAACCCGCCTATGGAAGCAGAGGCAGAGGGCGGCCCCCACTCCGTTGGAAGGACCAGGTGGAAAACGATTTAAACTCCCTTGGTGCGACCAATTGGCGCCGGTTGGCGGAGCGAAGGAGCGACTGGCGCGCCTTGTTGGACGGCCATAACCGTTTAGACGGTTAAGCGCCAATTAAGTAAGTAAGTAAGTAAGGTTTAACGATTTTTGATTTATGATTAATAATATTTGTAAAATTGAATTTATCACAATTGGGCGGTGCCACGCCCATTTTGAAAATTTTTTCAAATTTTTATCAAGAGTCTCAATATCAGTCCACACGTCAAATTTTAGGTGTACTATTTACTAAATAATCAGGTTTTTTGTGTTTTCCAAAATGTTATATACATATATAAAAAGTGGACGTGGTTTTCATCCGATTTCGCTCTTTTTCAATACCAATCTATTCTGGTATTTGGTGAAGATATCTCAATATTTACTCAAGTTATCGTGTTAACGGACAGACGGACGCACGGACATGGCTCAATCAAATTTTTTTCGATACTGATGATTTTGGTATATCGAAGTCTATATCTATCTCGATTCCTTTATACCTGTACAACCAACCGTTATCCAATCAAAGTTATAATACCCTGTGTACAAGTACAGCTGGGTATAAAAATAAAACTATTTTAGTAAAAGGAATATACCTACAACTTTCTTTTTAATTTTCCAGCTTTGGAACATTTGTCGGCCGGATATTACATTTACGCACTGTGACTTATAAATAGTATGTATGAGTGTTTCGTAATTGTTTTACGCTTCGTTGAAATGCGATTATTTTTTTATTTGTAATTTATAGTCAATTGAAAACGAAAGTTTCTAAAACGTATCTAATAGGCTCAAAGTGGGTAAAAGGAATTCTCGTTAGCTGCAATGCGGACCACACCACTTCTGACAACGCACAGCTTTAATTTCAGCTTATCTTTATATACAGCATGAAAATTTAAGCGAAATGAACGTCAGCCTGAATGATTTTCAGATCAGTGCATAAAAATGGGAAATTAAACTCAGTGAAGTGTTAAATTATGTAATCAAACGCAAAAACAAATATGTGTTTAAAATATCCGTTTTACTTCTTGAAATTTACGATAAGAAACATATTGCGCAAGTTTACACATGGTCATAAAATTACATAAGTTAAATGAAGGGATTTTTGAAAAGAGCTAAACAAGTCGGAGCAATGCTGTTTTGCTAGCATGAGTTAATCTCAGTACCGAAAGAGTAGCTCACGAAGAATTAGCGATTCATGAAAACATGTCCTATCAAACATTGCCGTTTGTAGTTTTGTAAATAACTCATCTTTTCGTTTTAATTCGAAGTATTTCTTATGTGTAAAAGTAAAAGTAGTATTTTGAAGTGGTATGCTATATGGGGGAATACAGATTGTAACCGTAAGTGTAGTCATTAATGTGCATACTATAGCGTAATGTATACACCTCCGGGCTTGACTAGCACAGAGTTTGAGAACATGATTCTTGTGATGTCCGTAGAAGCACAGGGTAAATACCCGCATATAATATATGGAGACTTCAAGGCATGGTCAGCTGTATGGGGTAGTAGTCTAACTAACGTTAGAGGTAGAGTTCCTTTCGAAAGCCTTACACCCCTGAGCTTGGAAGTTTTAAATGAACCAGGGAAATATACATTCGACACTGGCAATGGACTCTATTTATAGATCTCACGTTTGCTAGTATCGAAGTAGCGAGACGAGCAAAATGGTTCATCAGTAACATACAGCGACCACAAAGCTATTAGCCTAAAGATAGTGGAAGCTTCACCAAGGACAGCTCCCAACCAACTATAAAGAAGAAGATGGGAACAACATCTTTTTTGAACCAAAAGCATTTTATGTTGTATGAAATGATGCCATAATACGAAGGGCATATGCGGAAGACCTGTCGGTTCAAATATCTACGTCATTACGTATGGCGTGCGATGCTGCCATGCCTAGAAGTCGCGCCAAAGTAAATCGAACTAATGTATATTGGTGGAATGAGAAACTAGCACGATGAACGGCACAGAGGCCACGCTAGACGCCACGATATAATGAGCTACACAGTAATACCCCAAAAAACAGCGCTTAAAAATTCTATAAAAATAGTAAGAGAGCGTGCTTCAAGGAACTGATGGATGGTGCTGATCTTAATCCTTGGGGCTTGCCTAACAGAACGGTGATGGCTAAAATTAGGGGCAGAAATCAGAGCAGCCTACATGTCCGATACTAAAGAGAAGAATCGTAAAAACCTTGTTTCCAACACAATATTACTGAACCTATAAAAGCGAGGAACTCCCAGGAATAACAGAACAGCAGGTAACGGATGCAATACAAAAAATCGCGGATAATTTTTTAGCAGGACAGGCTGGAGCACCAAATTATAGCCCTTAAATCAGCCATAAGGTCAATAATAAGCAGTGACGACTAAATCGCCTTTCCCCCCAGCGACGTTATGCCTAACGGCTGTACCACGGGTGGTGAACACATGAACACTATTAGAACAATGTTCTTAAATTAAGTACAAGAAAAAAGAAACGGTAAAATTCGTGTGTACTAAAATGTTAAATACAACATTTGGCACAAGCTATCAAGCAGTTGTAGTGGCCCAGCGGTTATGATGTTGCGATTGTGATAGTGTGGCGCGAGTTCGATCACCGTCAAACTCTAAAGTTTTTTAAAACAATTTTTGTATATTCTATTTTTTTAACTCTTATTTTTCGTTGAGTTCCATTCACATATGCACAGCTAATTCTCAATCTTGTTATGCTGTGCTTTAAATATATATTCAGATTGCATCATCAAATAAGAAAAATTTCTCAATAAGAGAAATTATATAAAAAATGCATATTATGCGTTTTTTCAAACCTTTTGGAATTTTAATAATAATTTTTTTTTGTTATTAATATTTTTTATTAATGACAAAAAAATTATTTATTAATAAAAAAAATAAATAATTGGTACCTTTCCACTCCCACCAATGATCAAGCACAAACCGTTCTTGAATTGAGACCGAAAAATGTTAAATCGACCACAAATCGTTCTCGAACCATGAGAACGAAAAATCTTAAATCAAGCCCAAGTAGTGCTTGAAATGAGCACAGAAGGTTCACACATCAATAACAAAATGGTCTTAAAATACGAACGGTGTGCTTGGAAAAACTGTTCATAAAACAAGCCCATCGGTCACGAGTTAAGAAAAAACGTACTTAACAGACTTTTGTCAACGAATGTTCTTAATTGTGAACTTGTTTCGTTCGTTTTAGAACGATTTTTTCTTTGAGTGTACCTGCAACCTTCCTATGCAGATGCTGTCTGAATGAAGAAAAATAAGAGTTGATTAATCATTTTCTCTACCGATGTTCAGGATTGCACATAAACCGACTTAGATTTCTGCGCGCTATTAACTTCTTGCTTTTATATCAAAATCATGAATATCGCCATTTGTTATGGCGCAGTAGTACAACCCCAAGGATAGGATAACAAACAATACGAATGTAATCATTTGTAAACAGATGGTACAAGGAAATGGAAAAAATTGGTCCGGTGTTTGTTTATACCAAATACTGTACACAATCCTGCCAAACAAAAGATATTTTATTTAATAGTATGTTTCAATTACTTGAACAAATGCAGATAAATATATGTACTGTAATTCGTATTACGTTTTCCGATCACGGATCGAAAACCATTTTCACTCAAATGATAGATATGAAACGGTAATCATTTTTTGAAAATGAGAATTAATTATGGATATTATGAGTACGAATTCTCCCTATCTAACATATGTTATTACTCCGATTCATCACCTTTGGGCTATTGTGATTTCAGAAATAGTTTTCGATCACGGATCACAACACACAATACGGGCCCAATTTTGTAGTCCAATCAATTTTGGTCTCACAAAGTAAAAATACTCAAAAAAATTCAGAGAACTCCAAATAAAAAGTTCTAAATTTTCGTAAATTTTTTTCCAATTTTCCAATTTTTTGAAAACGTTTTTGAAATTAATTAGCATAGCAAAAGCTAGAAATTTACGCAATATTTTTCTGAAAAATTCGAAAATAAAACAAGTAAATGTTTCTAAGTTCGGGTGTAACCGAACAATATATACTCAGCGTGAGCTTCAATTGTACATTTCATTTCAGATAAATTACTTTTCAACATAACACATGGCACCGCCCGTTAAAAAAAAATGTCTCCCCATTTCCTCTTACAATAAAACTTGATGACTGAAATATCATTGATTCAAAACTATTTTTTGCTAAGTTATAGCTTATTATTCTAGTCTAAGACCCTTTTAAACTTGTTTTATATATAAGTTGCCGTGGTCTTTGAGCGATCTCGTCCATTTTTTCTAGAAATATTTCCTGTTATAAGGAAAATCTATGTACCCAATTTTATTACGATCCGTTAATTGTTTTTCGAGTTATTGCTCCCGAAACATAGAAAATTGCTTAGTCATAAAATGGGCGGTGCACGCCCATTTTTTTAAACTCGAAGTTTTTCCTATTGTTATAAATCCACTTGGGAAATGACATACCATTGATATAAACCTCTTTTTTGAAAAGATATAGCTTATTTTATTCGTCCACGACCCTTTTAAAAATCTCTTATATAAAAGTGGGCGTGGTCCTTAACCGATTTCGTTGATTTTTCTTCAAAGCATTCCCTATAGTAAAGGCAACCTCTGCCGAATTTTGTTACGATAGTTTTAACGATCTTTGATTTATGATTAATAGTATTTGTAAAATTTATTTTATCACAAGTGGGTGGTACCACGCCCATTTTAAAAATGTTTTTCGACGTTTTATCAAGAGTCTCAATATCAGTGCACACGTAAAATTTCAACATTCATCATCATCATCATTTATTTAAGAGTTCGTTATTAGTACAGTAAGATAACATAATCTTTTATCGTACAACACAAAATTATTAAAAGTCAAGTGAATCGTATTCATTTATAATTATACATACATATAATTAATTTAACAAATTTTAAAACAGAATAAATAGCTTAAGTATAAAAATCATAGAAAAAGGAAGGTAAGAAGTCAGTAGAGGATAGGTTGCATTATGCTGATGGTTGGTTTATGTTTTATAAGAAAAAAAATTATAAGGAACACGTCTATAGTTGTTTTGGTTTAAAGAGTTTCTCACAGTAGACGGTATTGAGTTCCAGAGACGTATGGTGTTGACGAAGAACAGCCTAGCCGATGCCACATAATTAAAACTCATTATATTCAGAGTACATGACCTGGTGGACTTATTAAACGCAAGTTTGTCATACAAGTATGGGGGAGACTTCGTTAAGATTAGTCTGAATAAAAATATGGAACTCCTTGCCCTTTGATACTCAGTTATGTGGCAACCTAATAGACGAGATCTCCATGCAGATAATAAAAAAAAATAAATGTAAGGCGCGATAACCTCCGAAGAGGTCTAAGGCCGAGCTTCTCTTCCAATTTGCGTCGTGCTCCTCTTGATTTTCCCTACAAATCGGCCGGACGGGACTTACATGTTTTATGCCGACCCCGAACGGCATCTACAAGGCAGATGAGTTTTCACTGAGAGCTTTTCATGGCAGAAATACACCCGGAGTGCTTGCCAAACACTGCTGAGGGGCGACCCCGCTTAGAAAAATTTTCTTCTAATTGAAAAATTTTATTTCTTAAATTTTGATGTTGCTTTGCCCGGGAGTTGAACCCAGGGCATACGGTGTGATAGGCGGAGCACGCTACCATCACACCACGGTGGCCGCCCATGCTCCATGCAGATACATGGTCAAATTTGTGCAAGCCATACACATACCGAGTGACGTGGTTGAAAGCAACCTCCATTTTATGGGCAGAGCTCGAGTCTAATGCATTGTATACCAACTCTGAGTATGTTATGATTGGCATAATGAGCTGTATGGCTACCTTTCTCCTAATTTGGAAGGGAGTGTAGGGCGCGGACTGCCTCAGATTACGCAAAGTGCCATAAACTTTACCCATCACGGCGTTAATATGGTCGCTGCCATTAAGACTGGAATTAATCACTATACCAAGATTCTTTACTTTATTGACGGTCTTCGCGTTAGAGTTGCCAATAATTATTGCAGGTATTTGAAGGCTCGATATGTTTTTCTTAGCAATAGGTAACATGTATGATTTTGAAACATTGAGACATAGGTCATTGTCATTCGCCCAACATAATATGGATGACAAATCACTATTTACTCGACAACATAAGTAACATATATCAGTAAACTCACTAGACAAATACAACTGAATATCGTCAGCGTACGCATGCACATTAACAAATTTACACACATCAAACTGATCGTTTATAAAGAGACTAAATAGCAAAGGACCAAGTATAGACCCTTGAGGAACACCAGCTGTTAACTCCTTTGGCTACGATACATCAGCACCGTTGCTCACGAATTGTGACCGGCCGAATAGGTAACTTTTTATCAAGTTGTGAGCGTTGTTACCGAATCTAAAGTATCGTTGCAAATTGTAACATAACAATGAGTGATTAACAGAGTCGAATGCCTTGGAAAAGTCGAGTAAGCATAGAAGCGTTAGTTGGCCATTGTCAAAGGGCACGCGTATGTCATCCAAAATTTTTATTAGGGCAGTTGAGCAGCTATGTCCAGCTCTGAATACGGACTGACACGGAGATAATAAGTTATGTTTAAGCATGTGTGTGCCAATTTGCTCCGCTTGTAAACCTTCGAATGCTTTAGACAAAATTGGTAAAAGTCTCCCGGAGAATTTGCCTTCCTATTTTTAGGATGAGGTAGAACCTTGGCCACTTTCCATACATCCGGAAAGCATGAGGTTGTAATAGAGTGATTGATGATATGAGTTATTGTCCCTATTATGAACGGAAGAATAATTTTCAAAAATTTGATAGGGATTTCATCCCCTCCTATAGCCTTGGTTTTAATTTTGAGGATGCACCTTATGACATCAACTTCTGTCACCGCAGAGAACTCAAGCCTCTCCCCCGAATTACATGCAGGTACACAATACAGGGAATTCACAGGACTTAAACTATACCTAGGACCACTAAGAAATGCATTATTAAGCACATCGGACTTCAAGGAGCATTCGGAAATGGCCTTACCACAAACACGCAAACTTTTTAAATTTCGCCACAAAACACTGGGTGGAAGATCTGAACCCAAACGTGACAAGTAGAGCATGCACTTTTCCATTTTAATAATCTTTGTGGCTGTATTTCGCGTATATTTATAAAAGACCCAGTCTGAATCCCGCCTTTTCTTTTTCCAAATGGAATAGGCCTTATTCCTCGTTTTAATTGCATCTATCACTTTCCTATTAAACCAGGGGCATGTTAAGGACTTAACCTCTCGAGTGCGCATGGGGACATGATTCTCAAGTGCATCAGTTATTTGGTTGTTAAGAAACCCCAGCTTCTCATTTACGGTTGGAAGACGCCAACATTCACACCAATCGACACTAGACAAATGGGAGAAAGGAGCGTTTTGGTCAAGTGAGCGGTAATCTCTATAACTATATGTAGTTCCTATGCTAGGTTGGTCAAATTTGAGGTCAAGTGAACAAAATATAAGATCATGGTCTGAAATAAACGATAACTGGTCAAATTTTAGGACAATTGTAGGGTCAGCGATAATAAAATATTCCAACAGGCTAGGACTACAGTTATGAGAATATTTAGTAGGTAAACTTGTGTTAACAACAGAGAGACCTACTCCAGCTACGTTATCAAGGAGCCTAACACTGGAACACTCGCGAACAAGAAGGTTGACATTTAGATCTCCACATATAACCAAATAATTATAGTCGACTACATATGAAGCCAAACGCGAAAATAGTGCGTCAAGGCTTATCGACTTGTGGGGATTGTACACACATGAGACAAACATTTTAACAGAATTACTATACAATTCGACAAACAAATACTCTACCCCCTGGACCCTCAGACATCTTTATACATTTCATTTTGATACTATTTTTGCAATATATCGCAACGCCTCCACCTTTTTATCCTTTCTGTCATTTCTGCTACAGCCATCGATGGTAGCGTGAATGTCATCCAACTCTGGCGTAAACCAAGTTTCTGAAACACAGATTACATCCACAGCAGAAGATTCAAACACATACCTGGCGTAATCCATCTTTTCATTGAATAGACTTCTAGCATTGAAGTGAACAATGTTGAATCCCGTTTGTTGTTTACACAGCAAGTTTACCATCGCAAGGCTGTTATCGACAGCACCACTTACGCCTCTGCTAGGAGACATAGTATTATTTACTAAATAATAAGGTTTTTTTTGTTTTCCAAAATGTTATATATATAAAAAGTAGGCATGGTTATCATCCGATGTCGCTCATTTTCAATACCAATCTTTTGGGTGCAGATAAGCTCGTGTACCAAATTTGTTGAAGATATCTCAATATTTACTCAAGTTATCGTGTTAACTGACAGACGGACGGACGGACGGACATGGCTCCATCAAATTTTTTTTCGATACTGATGATTTTGATATATGGAAGTCTATATCTATCTCGATTCCTTTATATCTGTACAACCAACCGTTATCCAATCATCTGTGTGCAAAGCATACTGAGTATAAAAAGAAGAATTAAATCTACGAAATTTCATACAAAATGGCCATTGCCAGTTTCCTGATCATTGCTCTGTATGTACATTAAGCTGGGTCGATTTATTAACCTATATCGCGCCACCGATGTTTCGATAGGTTTTGGGCTCAGGGAAAAAATAATTTTCGAGCCTGCAAAATTTGAGTTTTTTGACTTTTTTTCTTTGATTTTTAAGGTTTTTTTCATGACCTACTTAAACAATTTTCATTTGATTTTAAAATTTTCATTATACCCTGTCCGACTCAAAATTGTCCGCTAAAAACTTTGGCGATAACAGTTTTTTGGAAAAAAAAATTATTTTTTGGGTTTTGAGGAGTGTTTTGGTGAAAAAATTTATTTTTTCGCCATTTTTTTTGAGGGTTTCTTCAGAAACGTGCAAAAGTGTTGCCGATGAAAACGAATAGTTCCTTCATAGTTCCTATCCCACTTAAAATTATGCGATAAAAACGTTGGCATTAACAGTTTAAAAAAAAAAATTTTTTTTGGTTTTTGGGACTTGTTTTGGTCGAAATCGATTTTTTTTCATTTTCAAGGCTCCAAATCATTTTTTGTGTATACATATGTTTCCGTTTGACCCACCAATAAGTATACCCACCCTCAATTTTTGAGATATCTTGATGAAATTGGTAAGCAGGCATATTTTGATTGTGGATTTGACATTTGCCGGAATCGACCGGATCGGACCACTATAGCATATACCTACCTCCCATACAACCGATTGTTCAATAAGAGGGTTTTCGCCATTTCTGC
Source organism: Eurosta solidaginis (assembly GCF_040869045.1). Lineage (NCBI taxonomy): Eukaryota > Metazoa > Arthropoda > Insecta > Diptera > Tephritidae > Eurosta > Eurosta solidaginis. The sequence continues at coordinate 739,816 of NW_027136899.1, forward strand.
CCCATTTCTGCCTCATTTTAACAGCTAGCAACATCAAATTTTACCACAAGCTTACGTATTGGGCATAGATCGTTGTCTGAAAAAATCGTCAAGATCGGATATATTTATAATAAAAATCGCTTTCGACAAAAATGATGAAAATCCTCTTTCCTGAACAGTCGGTTGTATGGGATATATATTATGCTTCCAAATTTCATTTCTGCTTACCAAATTTCATCAAGATATCTCAAAAATTGAGGGACCAGTTTGCGTTCAAACAAACGGACGGACGGACGGACAGACGGACATGGCTAAATCAACTTAGCTCGTCCCCTGATCATTTTGGTATACTTATTGGCGGGTATGAAAAAAACCTTAACAATAAAAGAAAAAAGTCAAAAAACTCAAATTTTGCAGGCTCGAAAATTATTTTTCTGGGTATACTTAGTGGAACTTTTTTTTCCTTAGCCCAAAACCTATCGAAAAATCGATGGCGCGATATGGGTTAACTTTCGTCCATGCAAATCAACTCAGCTTAATGTACATACATATATTATGTATGTAGTAATATAAATTTTAATCTTTATATAACAGTGAGAAATGTCGTAAACTAACTTTATAGTTTATATGTACTTGTAATAGAATGTTCAACCTTATTCCTTGTGGGCATACTGCAATGTACACGTCGTATTAATTTTATTTTTATTAGACTGGTGAAGGTTATAAGTTAGAGCCTGGAGCGTAAGAGGTTTAACAATACAATAAGCTTACCTGATTTAGCAGTAACAGAACGATATGGTGATGAAAGGATACGTATTTATTACTTAGTGTGTATGTTTGTACGAGTGCAAGTAAAATTTTTTTTGCCTTGTTAAGAAATATTTATTGCATTCAAAAGTCACAAAAGGCCTATAAGCCCTGCGCATGTTAAATAATTAAAATGTAGGAAGATTGAGATCATCTCTTGATGTACTAGTCCGCTTCGTCCAGGACGACGTCCACAGAAACGGTAAACTGCGTCTCGTCCTCATTCAACGGTTGGTTCAGTGAGCTTATTTGTGTTATGTTTAGAGCTTCAGATGTACGACACACGCGTATTACCAGTCTTCGCATTCTATGGCATACCCAGGTAAAGTCGCTATGTGTGGCATAGAGGTGCTGCAAGTGTGGCGTTAGTAGCGCATCGTTCTATTCTACGGCAACGTCCGCTACTTTTGACCACTATCTGTCGGGCGAGTGCATATATGTACACGCAAGAGTGGAGAATCTTGTAGATTGTGATTAGAGGTGCCCCATCTCACTTTCATTTGCGGCGCTCTCTCTGCCTTTGTTTGACCTGCGATATTGAGCTTGATGGTGACAAGAGCCTCCTTAACCCTCTATTCAAACGCTTTATAGCAGAATTTCTTACACTAATGTAATATCAGGGATCGAGTATTCAAAGCCTGAAAGTCAATAAATCTGCGCTGTGCTGGCGTTTAGTATGGCCAGGCCATTAATTTCCCTCTAGTATTAGTCTGGAGCATTCCCTATTCGACAGAGCTTACGTTGAAATCTCCAGCGACAACCACGTTACAAGTTTGATCACGCAGAGCGTAAATTTGCTTAAGATTATCCAACTAGTTTGGTACAGGTCTTGTTCTGTGGATGTCAGATATCATGAGCACATCCACACCGTCAAACACTTTTGATCTTATAAGGTTCGCTGCTGATGATCGCATAGCTTACCTTGCTACCCAAAAACAGTTAGTCCAGCAAAGCATCAGCTTACCTACTTCGATTTAGGCTGCTTTGAATAAAGATGTTTATTTGCGCACCTGTACGCATTACCAGCACCAAGCACAGGAAGCACTTTTTCTTTTCGGTAGCGATCGAGACCTGATGGCCATTTTGATTGCACTTTCAGTCAAGGCCCTTGCAGTCTGCTTTTCGCTGTCCGTAGCTTAGGTACCTAAAGCATCGCGTACATCTACCCTCTGCATCGCAGCCAACCGATACGAATATCTCTAATAAAAGAAGACCACAGTTCTTCCTATGGCTCATAAAAGCCCTTTATCGCCACATCATGCCGTTTCATTAGTTTGCTATTGATATTGATTGAGGTTATCGATGAGGTATAAACTTTTTATCGAAGATTTATCGAGTTTTTATCGATTTACCATCGAAAAGTTGTTCATTTTTTAACGAAAAGTTATACATAGATATTTCAATGAAATATATTGTCACGGATATTAGCATTACTAAATTATCCCATCACTAAGGCGATGCTAAGGCCATGCCAAGCAGTATTTACGTTAATAATTAAATCAAGTATACACATATATAAGGCAGCCCAGAGAGATGTCACACACAGATGCATTTACTTATATGCCTATGTGCGCAAACTACAAACATTCACATCAATAATTCAATCTTTATGTATCTACATAAACGAATAAATAATTGCGTCTACACATATGTACGTATACGAGCAGCGGAGCGGCAATGCACAAACACGTGCATATATCTTATCTGAGTTGTCACAAGAGAGAGCAATAATTTGTGCACGTAGTTGTGGCTGTCGATTTTGTAGCCGAAACAACTAGTAAGTTCTGGAAATCGAAGAGCCTAGAAGTATGCAGCGTAAACTATAAAAGCGGGGCAAGCGAGTAAGAAGAATTCAGTTTGATTTGAGTTGTCAAGCAGTTTGATTAAGACGATATCTAGCGAGCAATAGCAGTGTTATTTTGAATAGTAGAGTTTCATTGAGCTATCAATCAGTGTGGTTATTAAGCAAGCTATTCGTTGCACAGTTTGTTATTGTGAAGTACTTTAATAAAGGCCATTTTGAATTATTACAAATTGGAGTTATTTATTCAACAGTTTAGTGATTCGAACTTAGCAGAGGATGGCAAATAAGAGGATTTACAAGCAAATTCGTTACAACTGGTGTCAGAAGAGGAATTGTTGAATAAATTCCAAAGGACAACAAGGACATGGCAAAGTTCGGTGAATTGAAGATCCAGCAACTAAAGAAGGAGTTGGAGACCCGTGGATTGAATACAAGCGGCGTTAAACTTGAACTTCAGGCACGGCTACGAGAGGCAATGGAAGCAGAAGGAATTGATGTGGAAGAGCATGTCTTTCATCTTGATAGCGAGGAGACAACAAAAATTTAAGAGAAAAACGAAACATCGCAGACGGTTACCAGTACAGACTTGAACATGATTTTAGCTGCAATATCGGCTCAAACATCGACAGTGTCATCTCAACTGGCAGAACAGCAAACATATATGGAATCGCAGGAGAACCGAATAACATCGAAGATTGAAGCACAGGAAACAAACATTTCTTCACAGAAGAAAAACAGAAGACGTATATGGCATCCCAACTGGAATCGCAGGAGACACGCATAACATCAAAGATGGAAGAACAAGAAGAGCGCTTATCATTACAGGTGGCACAAATGTCTTCACAGTTAGAAGCACAGGAAGCAAGGGTAACATCAAAGCTGGAAGCGCAGGATGCAAAAATCGCTCAATTTCAGGCAGAAGTCGATGATTTGAAGGGTCGTATGGAGCAGTTACAATTAAATCGTCCAGCAGTTTCAGCGAGTAATCCAAAGGTAAAAACACCATCCTTTGACGGTTCTGTTCCTTTCCAGGTCTTTAAACTAAAGTTTGAGAAGACCGCAGCAGTGAACAACTGGAATGTGGAAGATAAAGTTGCCGCGCTCTTCGTTGCATTGAAAGGACCAGCTGCCGAAATCTTACAGACTATTCCGGAGTACGAACGGAACAGTTATGACGCATTGATGGCTGCTGTAGAACGACGTTATGGAAGCGAGCATAGAAAACAGATATTCCAAATTGAGTTGCAAAACCGCTACCAAAAAGCAAATGAGACATTGCAGGAGTTTGCTTCAGATGTTGAAAGGTTGGCTCATCTCGCAAATGCGGATGCACCCGTGGAATACACCGAGAGGGTAAAAATCCAGAGTTTTATAAATGGCATACGAGACGTGGAAACGAAGCGAGCTACATACGCGAACCCAAAACTGACATTTGCTGAAACGGTATCACATGCATTGACTCAGGAAACTGCCTCCCTATTAAGTAAACCAGCATATAAGGCTCATCGTGTAGAAGTAGAAAGGCCAGAATGGGTAGACACAATTTTGGAAACACTGAAGGGATCACAACAGAAAAATGCCGGAGTTATTAAATGTTTCAAGTGCGAAAACCCAGGTCATATTGCACGACATTGCAGCACCGGTCCCAATAGCTCCAACAATGTGGGTGGCCGTAAACGCAGAGCTGAAGGAGATGAGCAAATCTCCAAGTCCACTCAATCGTTAAACTAAAGCGATTCAGCCGCAAGGGGCGACAGCTGGCTCCCTCAATACAATGCCCCATAATCTCTATCTCACAAATTGGAAGAAGGTCAAACAATCTTACTGTCGGAGGACATGTGGATGGAAAGGAACGTTTACTGACTGTAGATACGGGTGCATCTCATTCCATCATTCGAGCGGATTTAGTCAACAAGAAGATAACACCATTGCATGGAGCAAGATTGCGTACAGCCACTGGAGAAGACAGTACGGTTCTAGGAGAAGTATCATGTGAAGTCGCAATTGGGAACGTCACGGTAGTACACAATTTTATAGTGGCAGAGATTGTTGATGAAATCATAATTGGAGTGGACTTCTTAATCGACCAGGGCATCAAGATCGACATGCAAAGCAAGACGATGCGATATAAGAACATGGATGTACCACTTAATTTCGGCTACGAGAGAGGCTACAGCAGTAAACGAGTGCTGGTGGAAGAGAGTCAGCGAATACCACCAAAATCCGAAGCAGTCATCTGGGCAAAGGTTGATGGAGATTGTGGGACAAACAAATTGTGGGTTGTCGAAGCAGCAAACAAATCAGCACTGAACGTACTTGTAGGAAAAACCCTGGCTATGACAAAACAAGATGGACGTGTTCCAGTAAGAGTACTCAATGAGTTCAATTCACCACTCAAACTAACTAAAGGAGCTATTTTGGGAAGATGCCAAGAGGCTGAAGTAGTTGTTAACTGTGAACAGCTCCAGGAACACGTTTCAGCTAGTAATACTAATCTTTCAAATGACATCACGGCATGGACGCAGGGGCTAGAGGAAGCATATCAGAGTAAGGCAAAACAACTGCTCCTAAAGTACGCGAACATATTTAACCAGGATGGTTCTAAACCAGGCCGCACCAACGTTGTGAAACATCAAATTGACACTGGAGATGCGAGGCCGATCCGTCATGCTCCACGTAGTGTTCCACTGGCGAAGCGGCAAGTTGTGAGTCAAATTATACAAGAAATGAGCGACAGCGGCGTCATCGAACCATCAGCTAGTCCCTGGAGCTCACCGGTAGTACTTGTAAAGAAGAAGGATGGAAAAATGAGGTTTTGCGTGGACTACCGGAAGTTGAATGACGTTACGAAAAAGGATAGCTACCCATTGCCAAGAATTGACGACACTCTGGACTCGCTCTCTGGTACGAAATGGTTTTCCACACTGGACTTGAAAAGCGGCTACTGGCAAGTGGAGGTAAATGAGGAAGACAAAGAGAAAACAGCCTTCAGCGTCGGAGATGGTCTTTGGCAATTTACAGTAATGCCCTTTGGACTATGTAATGCACCAGCTACTTTCGAGAGACTCATGGATCAGGTATTGAAAGAACTACATTGGAAAACATGCTTGGTGTACCGGGACGACATCATCGTATTGGGCAAGAATTTCGATGAACATCTTAAGAACTTGGAGGAAGTTTTCCAAAGAATAGCTGGCGCTGGTCTGAAGTTAAGTCCCAAAAAGTGTGCGCTGTTTAAAAAGGAAGTAAATTATTTGGGTCACAAGGTAACGACAGAGGGCATCTGCACTGCGAACGAAAAGATAGAGGCTATAAAGGATTGGCCAAGACCACAGAACCTACATGAATTAAGAAGTTTCCGTGGGCTGTGCACATATTACCGCCGATTTGTACAAAATTTTTCCAGCGTAGCCCATAGCCTCCATGAGCTTACAAGAAAAAATAAAGCTTTTGAATGGAAGAAGGAGCAAAAAGTGGCTTTCCAAACATTGAAGGAGCGTTTGTGCACTGCCCCAATGTTAGCATATCTGATTCCAGGAGCAACATTTGTTCTAGATACATATGCGAGTGGATATGCTATAGGAGGCGTTTTATCACAACTGGTCGATGGACAAGAGAAGGTAGTTGCATATTACAGCCGTTCGATTGGAAAACCAGAGAGGAACTACTGCGTTACGCGGAGAGAGCTGTTGGCATTGGTAGAGTGCGTTAAACATTTTCACAAATACATCTACGGCCAGCGATTCTGTGTCAGGACAGATCACGCAGCTTTAAAATGGCTACTGCAGTTCCGTAATCCAGAAGGACAATTGGCACGGTGGACCGAGCGACTACAAAGCTATGACTTTTCCATTGAGCATCGAAAAGGTAGTACCCATGGAAATGCCGATGCAATGTCACGAAGACCATGTAGTTTGCAATACAAGCACTGTTCAAAGGCCGAGGCTAAAGAAGACATTATAGATGTCCGGCTAATGACTATAACATGTACAGATGAATGGGACAAGGAACAGCTAAGAAAGTGCCAGCTAGAAGATGCAGATCTCTCACGTGTTATGCAAGGGCTCGAACGAAATGAAAGACCAAACAGAGAAGAGATGTCAGCAGAGAGTCCCATTGCGAAGTCATATTGGGCACAGTGGAATAGTTTGGAATTGATATCCGGTTGCCTTCATCGAGTATGGGAGAGTGAGGATGGTAAATATAAGAATAAACTGATAGTTGTTCCCAGAAAGAGGATTCCTGATGTGCTCAGCGAGCTGCATAATGGTCCAAGCGGAGGTCATCTTGGAATCACGAAGACGCTCGAGAAGATTAAACAGAGATTCTATTGGGTTGGTTGCCGTCAGTCTGTCACTGAGTGGATTGCGAACTGCGAGGTTTGCAGCAGAGCGAAAGGGCCCAGAACACGAAGTCATGGCCAGATGAAGCAATATAACTCAGGTGCGCCATTTGAAAGGATCGCTATGGATGTCGCCGGTCCATTTCCTACTAGCAACGGCAGAAACAAATATGTACTGGTAGTTATGGATTATTTCAGCAAATGGCCAGAGGTATACCCAATCCCAAATCAAGAAGCGGAAACGGTAGCAGAAGTTTTTATAAACAATTGGGTTGCAAGGTATGGTGTACCAATGGAGTTACATTCTGACCAAGGCAGGAATTTCGAATCAGCTGTGTTCCAGGAAATGTGTAAGTCATTGGGCATTCGAAAAACACGGACAACTGCATTGCATCCTCAATCCGATGGTATGGTAGAACGATTCAATAGAACATTGGAGGAGCACTTAAGGAAAGTAGTGGACAAGTACCATAAAGAATGGGATACCCGCATACCATTATTCTTGATGGCTTACCGATCAGCAGTGCATGAGACAACGGGTCAAACCCCTGCAAAAGTAATTTTTGGCAATGACCTTAGACTGCCAGCTGATTTGAAGTTTGGGATAGATGCCAATGCGGAGAGAAATGTCAGGAAATCCACTAGTGATTTGGAAGAAGAGCTAAGAGAAATAAATGATCTGATAAGGCAACGAACAAAGATTATGAGTGACAAGATGAAAGCCAGATATGATAAAGCAATTAATTCAGAAGGTTTTCAGGAAGGGGATTTGGTGCTGTTATACAACCCACAACGTAAAAAAGGTTTGTCCCCGAAATTGCAGTGTAATTGGGAAGGCCCATACAAAGTTGCAAAACGGATCAACGATGTAGTGTACCGCATACAAACCATAGGTAAACCACGAACCAAAATGAAGGTGGTCCATTTGGAAAGGCTAGCAACGTTTAGATCGAGAGATTTGTCTGATCGGGACGATCAGACTTAGGTGGAGGGCAGTGTCACGGATATTAGCATCACTAAATTATCCCATCACTAATGCGATGCTAAGGCCATGCCAAGCAGTATTTACGTTAATAATTAAATCAAGTATACACATATATAAGGCAGCCCAGAGAGATGTCACACACAGATGCATTTACTTATATGCCTATGTGCGCAAACTACAAACATTCACATCAATAATTCAATCTTTATGTATCTACATAAACGAATAAATAAGTGCGTCTACACATATGTACGTATACGAGCAGCGGAGCGGCAATGCACAAACACGTGCATATATCTTATCTGAGTTGTCACAAGAGAGAGCAATAATTTGTGCACGTAGTTGTGGCTGGCGATTTTGTAGCCGAAACAACTGGTAAGTTCTGGAAATCGAAGAGCATAGAAGTATGCAGCGTAAACTATAAAAGCGGGGCAAGCGAGTAAGAAGCATTCAGTTTGATTTGAGTTGTCAAGCAGTTTGATTAAGACGATATCTAGCGAGCAATAGCAGTGTTATTTTGAATAGTAGAGTTTCATTGAGCTATCAATCAGTGTGGTTATTAAGCAAGCTATTCGTTGCACAGTTTGTTATTGTGAAGTACTTTAATAAAGGCCATTTTGCATTATTACAAATTGGAGTTATTTATTCAACAGTTTAGTGATTCGAACTTAGCAGAGGATTGCAAATAAGAGGATTTACAAGCAAATTCGTTACAATATATATATTTCATCAAAAGGTTAACGATCCTTTGACGAAAAGTTTTCGAGTTGTTATCGGCGTGTTATCGGTTTGTTATCAAAAGGCGCTCGAGATCTTTTCAAAAATTTATCGATATGTTATCAAAAAGATATCGATTTGTTTTCAAAAATTTATCGATTTTTTGGCGAAAAAAGATCGATGATTTAAAGAAAATTTTTGAGATGTTATCAAAAAGCTATCAAGATGCTTCCGATTTGTTATAGGAGTGTAACCAATTTGTTATCGGCATGTTAGCGATTCGTTATCGAAAAGTAATCGATTTGTTACTCAAAGACTATCGATTTTTTATCAAAAAATTATCGATTTGATGTCAAAAAGATATTGGCTTCTTATTGGAGTGATGCCAATTGATTATCGAAGACTTATCGGTTTATTACGAAACGGATGCCAATTAAACTGCAATATATAAAGTCAATAACACATCTGTACCCCGTCGATAACAAGACGATGTTTTCGTGTTAACAGTCCTGCGACCACTCACCAGCCGATAAGAAGCCGATGTCTCAGCGATATCAAACCGATAATGCAACGATAGTAATTCGCTGTGGATAATAAGTCGGCAGCGATTTAACCTATAGACTCGCACATAAAATACAAAACAAAATTAGTTAGAAATTGCTTACATAACATTCTATTGCGTTTTCAGATTTCTCCTTATTTTTAAATTCGTAAAGCTTATCAACATTTGCTGAAACACTTGCACTTGCGCATGAGTTAGAACAAATTCCGAATTTGAAATTCAAAAATGAATGAAAATACGTCATAACACACTTCCTTTACTATTTCAAAACGTGACTAAAGAAAGACTGAAGACAGTTTAATAAAATATGATTGAAAGTGAAAGCAAATACGAACTAAATAAATAACTTACATAAGTTTTACGCTCTCAAACTAATAAGAACCACCATAAATAAATAAAAAATTGAGTAAAAACGAAGCTATAAATAAAAGTTGCTTATAACAGCACAAAGAACCATTTGATATATAGTTACATACTAGCTCATGTAAAATGTAAAAGATAATCATGAAAGAAGAAAAAAGTAAACAAATATGCCAACATGCAAGCTAACCATGAACGCACTTACAATTTTCTATCGAAAGCAAAAGCTCAAGAAGGACGAAATGACATGCGCCTTTCATAAGTACATTAAATTTTTCTTAGCATTGCAATGTTAAAACTGAAAGTTTTTTTTACACACACACACGTTCAACATATGTAAGTTGCGAAGCGGAAGCAATACAAAACCTTACACATAAACTTAAAGTGAAGTCGAATAACAACAACAGTAATGAAACAACATTTCGGCTATGAATTCATCATGGTAAGGTATCTAAGGCCCGGTTTTTCAGTACAAGTTCAACTCAGTTTGTCAGTTAAACTACGCTTTAACTTATTCTGCAGTTTTTTCGTCTACTTTAACTGAAGTTTAAGCTAAGCTTAAGCGGTCGATCTGCCAGGGTTAAACTCTAGTTAACCTATCAGTTATTTGCGTTCATACGAAATGGAATCTAATATACCCAACAAGCATTTGGGCTTGAGTACCATTAGAGCTCATGTTGGTAATTAGGCATACTTCTAAAATCTCAATAGTTGTTTCCATATATGTAATACTCCTATATTGCTACAAAAGGCTAGTTACATTCCCAAACATCAGAGTGCCGATACATTGCTGTTTCAACGTTTTTGTTTTTGTATTCCACAATCAAATGTACCTAAATATAATTTTTTTCGTTTCACACTTATGCTGCTACAATCACAGAAATTTTATAGGCTGTCTTGTTTTGATTTCGAATTCAAAACACATTGCGAGCATTTTCTATTAGCAATATAGGAGTATTGCATATATAGTTGTTTCGAAACAGTGGCTCAACTCGAGAATCATAGCGCACTCAGCAAAAGAGGGAACTTTTTATAAAGCAAAATATGCTATTACTTAAGTTGAATAAATGTAATAAACAACTTGTGGTTCTCTAACTGGACTCAAATGTAAGATTCAATAATGTTGATGTAGGATCTTCGGTGTGGTAGTTGGAGCACGCTACCATCACACCACGGCGGCCGCCTATATAATTTATTCTTGATTAATTACGCTTCATTACTGCTATTAAACAGGTGTTTATTTCTCACAATAAACAGCTGTTAGTTTTGGTGGTACCACCTTGGAGCTTGTTTTCAACTCCACCTCAACTCGATATATAATATAAGATATCAACTGCAGAAATGGGTTGAATATTTATTTGAAAACTGTACATTTCTCAAAATCTCTCGAATAGGATAATAATTGGAAAATATTAATGATCAACTGGAAAACTTTTAATTTTACAAAATTTCTCAAAGGTTGTATACTAGGGAACTGGTTGACTGGAGAATAAAGTTGGATATCAACTCGAGAACTATATTATATTTCGCCGCAGATTTTTTTTCCATGTTTTTTGGGTAAACAAAATCCAGTTGTTGCCGTATCTACAAATTATCTAGATAATAAAAAAAAACCTATGTTGCCGCACAAAAGTGCATACCACAAAGGCGGTGGTTTAAATTTGACTGTAGTTTAAATTTGACTAGAGTTTAAGCAAGCTTAGTTTACGCTTAGCTTAACCAACCACTGATAAACCGGGCCTAAGTTATCTATGCGCACGCTTCAAGTGGACACTGTGACCAACCAACTACGCAGCCCAGCTACTTGGTTGACTAGTTGTGCATGCCTTGGAGACACTCTGGCTAAGTTGGGACAGAGTAGAAAAAAAAAATACTGGCACGTAAACCACCAACGAACAAAAAAGTGCTATGGTAAACAACAAATTTCATGAATATTTGTATTGAATAACAAACAAAATTTACATAGATACTAACATACTTAAAGAAATACATACAAACAAGCACATTTTGCACAAAACTGTGTTTGTAAACAACGTTGATAAATCGCGCTAAAATATACGATCTTGATGTAAGAGGCAAACAAAAATCACAAAAATAGCTTTGGTGGGATTTCGTTAGTAATAGTAACGTAATAGTAGAAAAAGGCTGAAGGGAAGAAAATTAGTAAAAACATTTTCTAGAATGTCGATTAATTTAAGTTTTTTTTCTAAATTATAGCAACAACGTGAATATTATTGGAAATGTGTCTATTTGGCCGGGTCGATTTGTGGGGAGGCAAAAAAATCGCCCATTGCTCTGTGAAAATCATATTCTAGGGATCAAAATAAGAAACTTTGCCGAAGGAACCATACCTCTAAAACGAATTCTGATGTCCCCCCACTTTGGGTCGTAGGGGCAAATTTTGAAAAATCCCACTTTGAAATGCCTATGTTTTTTCTTTTTGGAGTTTATTTTTCTCTTTAGAAATTTATTTAGTCAGAACATATGTAAATGAAAAAATGAATTTAACTTAGTAATAGAAAAGAAATTAAAAAAAAATTATTAGAAATTAGCGTTTTTACAACCACCTTTTAAAACCAAGGCATCACTGTGATGCATTTGCATGTCGTAAACATAGTTGTGTGGGTTTTTTATTCAACCGTTTTAAAAAATTAAGGTATCACTGTGACACAATTGCAGATCGTAAAATTGCTTGTGTTGTTTTTTAAGGTACCACAAGACACAGAATGTAGAATTGAAATTCGTTTAGAGGTATGGTTCCTTCGGCAAAGTTTCTTATTTTAATCCCTAAAATACGATTTTCACAGAGCAATGAGCGATTTTTAAATCGACCCGCCCTAGTGTCTATTGTGTACTATTTCTAACGATTTTCTCCGCCAGTGAAAAAAAATGTTGCACAGACGGGATTAACATGAAATTTTTCTAAATATTTCTAAGATCAATTTTGAGAATTTTCTTCAATCATCATTGCTTGAAATTTAAATAAGTCATTTATTCGTGTAAAGATAAAACAACCGTCGCATGACATAATAGTAATGATTAAATATCACTCATACGCCTAGTGGCACTCCAACCTTACTATCAAAATTATAGCTATATAAGTTTCATTAGATTTGAAGAAAGTTGAATGTGACCTAAAAATGCTTTATAACAAATCGTCAGCGCATAAGGTAAGGACCGCGCTCTGAAAAAATTTCATTTATATTTTAACCGATATTTATCTTTCAATTTACTTTATTTATTTAATTTGGGAAATTTTTTCGAAATACGATTGGAAATACCTGCCAGTCGTGGCTTGGAAGCTTGGTTCTGGCAGAAATAAGGCCTTCAATGACCAAAACAAGAAAGGAGAAAACAGAACACTTCTTAAAAAGTAAGGAAGGTTAAGTTCGGGTGTAACCGAACATTACATACTCAGTTGAGAGCTATGGTGACAAGATAAGGGAAAATAACAATGTAGGAAAATGAACCGAGGGAAACCATGGAATATGTCTGTATGAAATGTGTATCAAATGAAAGGCATTAAAGAGTATTTTATGAGGGAGTGGGCTATAGTTCTATAGGTAGTCGCCTTATCGAGATATCGCCATAAAGGTGGACCAGGGCTGACTCTAGAATTTGTTTGTACGATATGGGTATCAAATAAAAAGGTGTTAATGGGTATTTTAAAAGGGAGTGACCCTTAGTTCCATAGGTGGACGCCGTTTCGAGATATCGCCATAAAGGTGGACCAGGGGCGACTCTAGAATTTGTTTGTACGATATGGTTTTCAAATGAAAGGGGTTAATGGGTATTTTAAAAGGGAGTGGGCCTTAGTTCTATAGGTGGACGCCTTTTCGAGATGTCGCCATAAAGGTGGACCAGGGGCGACTCTAGAATTTGTTTGTACGATATGGTTATCAAATGAAAGGGGTTAGTGGGTATTTTAAAAGGGAGTGGGCCTTAGTTCTATAGGTGGACGCCTTTTCGAGATATCGCCATAAAGGTGGACCAGGGGCGACTCTAGAATTTGTTTGTACGATATGGTTATCAACCGAAAGGTGTTAATGAGTATTTTAAAAGAGCGTGGGGCTTAGTTCTATAGGTGGACGCCCTTTTGAGATATCGCCGTAAAGGTGGACCAGGGGTGACTCTAGACTTTGTGTGTACGATATGGGTGTCAAATGAAAGGTGTTAATGAGTCCTTTTAAAAGGGAGTGGCCCTTAGTTCTATAGGTGGTCGCCTTTTCGAGATATCTCCATAAAGGTGGACCAGTAGCGCTATTCACTAACTTTTTTAACTACATTTGGAGATGTTAAATTAGCTTAACATAAATTTTAACACTTTCTCGATTCACTAACTTTTTGCCAACTCCAAATCCGATAATTTAACGTAGTCGATTTGGCATGTGTTATTTTAATGCAGATTTTGTGTAAGCTGTTAAAACATTGTTTACTTTCGTTTGGTTTGTGCAAAATTACATTTTATTTAAAAAAATATGGCTTTTGAGTTGAGAAATAAAAGCAATAAATGATCTAAATATAAAATATATATCAAAAATACTTCCCTTAGCTAAAATAGCTGCATAAAATTATTGGCGCGTACAAGAAATTGATTGTTTTTTTCGATTCCTCTTTGAACTTTTCGTAAATTTTGACATTTCACTACCAGCATTGCCACATCGAAATGATAGTTAACAAATGTTGTTAAAGCTAAGTTAGTGAATCGCATGTATGATATAACAAACGAAAGTGTTTATGTTAAAAATCTCGTATGTAGATACGTTAAAAGTTAGTGAATAGCGCTACAGGGGTGACTCTAGAATATGTTTGTACGATATAGGTATCAAATTAAAGGTGTTAATTAGTATTTTAAAAGGGCGTGGGGCTTAGTTCTATAGGTGGACGCCTTTTCGAGATATCGCCATAAAGGTGGACCAGGGGTGACTCTAGACTTTGTGTGTACGATATGGGTGTCAAATGAAAGGTGTTAATGAGTCCTTTTAAAAGGGAGTGGCCCTTAGTTCTATAGGTGGTCGCCTCCTTTTCGAGATATCGCCATAAAGGTGGACCAGCGGTGACTCTAGAATGTGTTTGTACGATATGGGTATCAGATTAAAGGTATTAATGCGGGTTTTAAAAGGGAGTGGTGGCAGTTGTATATGTGAAGGCGTTTTCCAGATATCGACCAAAATGTAGACCAGGGTGACCCAGAACATCATCTGTTGGATACCGCTAATTTATTTATATACTAGCCTTTACCCGCGGCCCCGTCCGCAAGGAGAAAAATAAATATATGGGATATTCACGTTAGCCTACTTATCAAGTTATCTGTTTAAAAATATGTTTCTGTCTAATACATTTTATTTTTGTAATTGAGTAAAAAAAGAACTAAATGAGCTGATAACCTGATAGGATCCCCAAATTATCCCAAAATTATCCAGAAAATCCACGAAATTACCCCGCCGCTATCGCGGACAGATCCCGAAAACCATCTAGAAATGCCACGGAAGGGTCTCCAAAAGTTCCCGGAATAGTCCCAAAAAACCCGAAATGACAACGACACGATTCTAGACTTATCCAGAGAACCACAAAGAAATGATGCCTGAAGGGTACCAAAATGATCCCGAAATAGTCCCGAAAAAGTTCCGAAATGACCCTGACGGGCTCCCGGACGGTTCTCGAAAATATCCGGGAAGGGTCCCTAGGGGATCCACGACGGATCGCGAAACCCATACAGAAATGATTCCGGAAGGGTCCCAAAATGAGCCCGTATTAGTCCCGAAAACGTCCTGAAATGACCCCGGCGGGATCGTGGACGGATCCCGAAAACCATCAAGAAATGATCCTGGAAGGGTCTCGATATGACCCAAACGGGATTACAAATAGGGTGAAGATATTTATAAAACCATGTTAATAAGGCAACATACGGGTAAAGCTAATAAAAGCGTGCTAATAAAAACAATTGAAGGAGGGTGGATGGCGGGAGGAGGAGAGTACCACGGATCGTTTTTCCAAAATTGTTTATATCTCGATCTGTATGAGCCCGATACCAAAAATTATTGATTTTAGGACAACATTTACATTGATTTATAATAATTTATAGATTTTGCACGAGAGCGGAAAGGAGGGGGGGGGGGGTATATCACTGCTGACTTTGTAAGTCCTCGACTTATTTCACCCATTGAGTTTGTAATATAGGTGAAGGTCAGTATACGTAAAGTTATAATGTGTAAAAATTGTTAAAAAGTAATTATTCGAAGGGGTCGTGGGACCCCCTTCCCCCTTTCTATGTTCGTTAAAATTTCGCCAGTAGCCTGTTATCTCTGTCCCAAATTTCATCAAAATCCGTGAAGCCGTTCTGGCGTGATTCAGTCGCAAAGACAAAAAAATATAATAATTAAATTATAACTGTTCCTAGGGGGCGGAGACCACGCCCCTTTTGAAAAATATATGGCTAGTAGATCCTTCTAGACTATTGGCTACATGCTTGCCAAATTTCATACAAATCCGGCCAGCCGTTCTTGCGTGATTGAGTCACAAAGACAAACGTCTGGACAAACATCCAAACATCCAAACATCTAAACATCCAAACATCCAAACTTTGCCATTTATAATATACTAGCCTTTACCCGCGGCCCCGTCCGCAAGGAAAATTTTAAATATATGGGATATTCGCGTTAGCCTGCTTATTATCTGTTTAAAATTTTGTTTTCTGTCTAATGCATTTTATTTTTGTAAGTGAGTAAAAAAAAGAACTAAATGAGCTGATAACCTGATAGGATCCCAAATGATCCCGAAATTATCCAGAAAAAGCTACGAAATGACCCCAACGCTATCGCGGACGGATCCCGAAAACCATCCAGAAATGCCCCGAAAGGGTCTCCAAAAGTTCCCCGAATAGTCCCAAAAAAACCCGAAATGAGAGAGAAACGCTTCTAGACGTATCCAGAGAACCACACAGAAATGATCCCTGAAGGTGTTCCAAAATGATCCCGAAAAGGTTCCGAAATAACCCTGACGGGCTCCCGGGCGGATCTCAAAAACCATCCAGAAAATATCCAGGAAGGGTCCCTAAATTATCCCGACTAACTCCAGAAAAAGTTCCGAAATGGCTCCGAGGGGATCCACGATGGATCGCGAAAACCATACAGAAATGATTTCGGAAGGATTCCAAAATGATCCCGAAATAGTCCGGAATTGACCCAGCCGCACAGATCCAGAAATGATCCCGGAAGGGTGCAAAACTATCCCGGAAAAGTAACAAAAAATCCCGAAATGGCTCCTACGGCATCCCGGACGGATCCAGAAATGATCTCGGAAGGGTCCCCAAATGATCCCAAAATGGTCCCGAAATGACCCTGATGGATTCGGCAAACCATCAAGAAATTATGCCGAAAGGGTCCCAAAATGATCCCGAAATAATACAGAAAAAGTCACGAAACGACCCCTAGAGGATCCCCAAATGATCCCGTATTAGCCCCGAAAAGGTCCCGAAATAACCCCGACGGGATACCGGACAAATCCCGAAAACCATCCAGAAATGATGCCGGAAGGAATCCCAAATGATTCCGTAAAAGTCCCGCATTGATTCCGACGTGATCCCGAACGGATACCGAAAATCATCCAGAAGTGATGCCGGAAAGGTTCTCAAATGATCACCTAATAGTCCCGAAATGACCCTTAAGGGGTCATGGACGGATCCCATAAACCATCCAGAAATGATCCCGATATAGTCCCGAAGAAGTCCCGAAATGACCCTGACGGGATCTCGAACGCACCCCTAAATGACCCTGAAGGGATCCCGGACAAATCCCGAAATCCATCCAGAAATGATCTTGGGAGGGACCCCAAATGATCCCGAAAAAGTCAAGCAATGATTCCGAGGGGATCCTGATCGGATACCGAAAACCATCCAGAAGTGATGCCGGAAAGGTCCTCAAATGATCACCTAATACCAAAATGACCCTGACGGCATCCCGGACTGATCCCAAAATCCATCCAGAAATGATCTTGGGAAGGTCCCAAAATTATCCCGAAATAGTCTCGGAAAAGTTCAGAAATTACCCTGACGGGTTCCCGGACGAATACTGAAAGCAATCTCTAAATGATCCCGAAAAAGTCCCGAAATGACCCTGACTGGACCCCGAAAGGATCCCGAAAACTATCCAGAAATGATGCCGGAAATGTCCTCAAATGATCACCTAATAGTTCCGAAAAGACCCTGACGGGATCCCGAACGGATCCCGACAACTATCTAGAAATGATGCCGAAAGGGCCCGCAAATGATCCCGTATTAGTCGAGAAAAAGTCCCGAAATGAACCCGACGGGATGCCGGACGAATCCCAAAAACCATCCAGAAATGATGCCGGAAGGGACACCAAATGATCCCGAAAAAGTCCCGCAATAATTCCGACGGGATCCTGAGCGGATACCGAAAACCATCCAGAAGTGATGCCGAAAAGGTCCTCAAATGATCACCTAATAGTCCAAAATGACCCTGACGGCATCCCGGACAGATCCCGAAATCCATCCAGAAATGATCTTGGGAGGGTCCCAAAATTATCCCGAAATAGTCTGGGAAAATTCCAGAAATTACCCTGACGGATCCCGGACGAATCCTGAAAACCAATCTTAAATGATGCCGAAAAAGTCCCGAAATGACCCTGATGGGACCCGGAAAGGATCCCGAAAACTAACCAGAAATGATGCCGGAAAGGTCCTCAAATGATCTCCCAATAGATCCGAAAAGACCCTGACGGGATCCCGAACGGATCCCGACAACTATCCAGAAATGATACCGGTAGGTATCCCAAATGATCCCGAAATAATCCCGAAATGACCTCGTCGGCATCCCGGACGGATACCGAAAATTATCCTTAAATGATGCCGGAAAGGTCCACAAATGATCCCCTAATAGTCCCGAAATTACCCTGATGGGATCCCGGACGGATCCCGAAAACCATCCAGAAATGATGCCGGAAGAGCCCCCAAATGATCCCGAAAAAGTCCCCAAATGACCCCGACGATATCCCGGACGGATCCCGAAAACCATCCAGAAATGATGCCGGTAGGTATCCCAAATGATCCCGAAATAGTCCCGAAATGACCTCGTCGGCATCCCGGACGGATACCGAAAATTATCCTTAAATGATGCCGGAAAGGTCCACAAATGATCCCCTAATAGTCCCGAAATTACCCTGATGGGATCCCGGACGGATCCCGAAAACCATCCAGAAATGATGCCGGAAGAGCCCCCAAATGATCCCGAAAAAGTCCCCAAATGACCCCGACGATATCCCGGACGGATCCCGAAAACCATCCAGAAATGATGCCGGTAGGTATCCCAAATGATCCCGAAATAATCCCGAAATGACCTCGTCGGCATCCCGGACGGATACCGAAAATTATCCTTAAATGATGCCGGAAAGGTCCACAAATGATCCCCTAATAGTCCCGAAATTACCCTGATGGGATCCCGGACGGATCCCGAAAACCATCCAGAAATGATGCCGGAAGAGCCCCCAAATGATCCCGAAAAAGTCCCCAAATGACCCCGACGATATCCCGGACGGATCCCGAAAACCATACAGAAATGATGCCGGAAGAGCCCCCAAATGATCCCGAAAAAGTCCCCAAATGACCCCGACGAGATCCCGCACGGATCCCTAAAACCATCCAGAAATGATGCCGGAAGAGCTCCAAATGATCCCGAAAAAGTCCCCAAATGACCCCGACATACTCCAGAAAAGGTTCCGAAATGGCTCCGAGGGAATCAATGACGGATCGCGAAAACCATACAGAAACGATTCCGGAAGGATCCCAAAATGATCCCGAAATAGTCCGGAAATGGCCCAGATGGGATCCCGCACAGATCCAGAAATGATCCCGGAAGGGTCCAAAAACTATCCCGGAAAAGTAACAAAAAATCCCGAAATGGTTCCTACGGCATCCCGGACGGATCCAGAAATGATCTCGGAAGGGTCCCCAAATGATCCCAAAATGGTCCCGAAATGACCCTGATGGATCCGGCAAACGATCAAGAAATTATGCCGGAAGGGTCCCCAAATGATCCCGAAATAAAACAGAAAAAGTCACGAAACGACCCCTAGAGGATCCCCAAATGATCCCGTATTAGCCCTGAAAAAGTCCCAAAATGACCCTGACGGGATCCCGAAAGGATTCCGAAAACAATACAGAAATGGTGCCGGAAAGGTCCTCAAATGATCCCCTAATAGTCCCGAAATAACCGTGACGGGATCCCGACAACTATCCAGAAATGATGCCGAAAGGGTCAGCAAATGATCCCGTGTTAGTCGAAAAAAAGTCCCGAAAGGACCACGACGGGATCCCGGACGAATCCCAAAAACCATCCAGAAATGATGCCGGTAGGTATCCCAAATGATCCCGAAATAGTCCCGAAATGACCTCGTCGGCATCCCGGACAGATCCCGAAAATTATCCAGAAATGATGCAGGAAAGGTTCCCAAATGATCCCCAAATAGGCCCGAAATTACCCTAATGGGATCCCGGACGGATCCCAATAACCATCCAGGAATGATGCCGAAAGGGTTCCCAAATGATCCCGTATTAGTCGCGAAAAAGACCCGAAATGACCCCGACGGGATCCCGGATGGATGCCGAAAACCATCCAGAAATGATGCCGAAAGGGTTCCCGAATGATCCCGTATTAGTCGCGAAAAAGTCCCGAAATGACCCCGACGGGATCCCGGACGGATCCCGAAAACCATCCAGAAATGATGCCGGATGAGCCCCAAAATGATCCCGAAAAAGTCCCCAAATGACCCCGACGAGATCCCGGACGGATCCCGAAAACCATCCAGAAATGATGCCGGAAGAGCCCCCAAATGATCCCGAAAAAGTCCCCATATGACCCCGACGAGATCCCGCACGGATCCCGAAGACCATCCAGAAATGATGCCGGAAGGGTCCCCAAATGATCGCGAAATAGTCCCGAAAGTATTCCGGAATAGTCCCGAAAATGTTCCAAAATAACCCCGACGGGATCCCGGACGGATCCCGTAAACTATACAGAAATGATCCCGGAAGGGTCCCAAAATGATCCCGAAATTACCCCGGCGTAATCCCGGACCGATCCCGAAAACCATCCATAAATGATCCCGGAAGGGTCTCGATATGACCCTTACGGGATTACAAATAAGGTGAAGCTAATTATAAAACCATGTTAATAAGGCAGCAGGCGCATTGGAGCGAATAAAAAGTTAGATAGAAACATACAGGTAAAGCTAATAAAAGCGTGCTAATAAAAACAATTGATGGAGGGCGGATGGCGGGAGTAGAGGAGAGGACCACTGATCGTTCCTCCAAAATTGTCTAGATCTCGTTCTGCATGTACCAGATACCAAAAACTATTGATTTAGGAGAAAATATAGATTGAGTTATAACAATTTATGGATTTTACACCAGAGGGGGAGATAAAGGGGGGCGGGCGGAGGGTGTCACTGCTTACTTTGTAAGCCCTCGACTTATTTGACCCCTTGAGTCTGTGATATTGGTGAAGGCCAGTATATGTAAAGTTATAATGTGTAAAAATTATGAAAAATAATTTCTCGAAGGGGTCGTGGGACCCCCACCCCTCTTTCCATGTTCGAAAAAAATTTCGCTAGTAGACTACTGTCTGTGTCCCAAATTTCATCAAAATCCGTGTAGCCATTCCGGCGTGATTCAGTCGCAAAGACGAAAAAATATAATAATTAAATTATAACTGTTCCTAGGTGGCGGGGACCACGCCCCTTTTGAAAAATATATAGCTAGTAGATCCTTCTAAACTATTGGCTATATGTGTGCAAAATTTCATTCAAATCGGTCCAGCCGTTCTTGCGTGATTGAGTCACAAAGACAAACGTCTGGACAAACATCCAAACATCTTCACATCCAAACTTTGCCATTTATAATATATATTAGATTAGATATTAGATATTAGATTAGATATTAGATGTAATACCAGGAACAGTATTCCTGCCAAAATTTCAAGGGTTTTTTATTTCGCCCTGCATATCTTTTTCATTTTTTTCGATATCGAAAAAGTAGGCGTGGTCATGGTCGGATTTCGGCCACATTTTATACCAATACAAAGTGAGTTCAGATAAGTACGTGAACTGAGTTTAGTAAAGATATATCGATTTTTGCTCAAGTTATCGTGTTAACGGCCGAGCGGAAGGACAGACGGTCGACTGTGTATATAAACTGGGCGTGGCTTCAACCGATTTCGCCCTTTTTTACCAGAAATAAGTTATCGTCCTAGAATCTAAGCCCCTACCAAATTTCACAAGGATTGGTAAATTTTTGTTCGACTTAGGGCATTAAAAGTATCCTAGACAAATTAAATGAAAAAGGGCGGAGCCACGCCCATTTTGAAATTTTCTTTATTTTTGTAATGTGTTGCACCATATTATTACTGGAGTTGAATGTTGACATAATTTACTTATATACTGTAAAGATATTAAATTTTTTGTTAAAATATCACTTAAAAAAATTTTTTTTAAAAGGATATAGGATATAATAGGAGTAACGTTCCTGCCAAATTTCTCCATGATATCTTTAACGACTGCCAAATTACAGCTTGTAAAAGTTTTAAATTACCCTCTTTTAAAAGTGGGCGGTGGCACGCCCATTGTCAAAAATGTTTCTAATTTTCTATTTTGCGTCAGAAGGTCAACTCACCTACCAAGTTTCATCGCTTTAGCCGTCTTTGGTAATGAATTATCGCATTTTTTCGATTTTTCGAAATTTTCGATATCGAACAAGTGGGCGTGGTTATAGTCCGATATCGTTCATTTTAAATAGCGATCTGAGATGAGTGCTCAGAAACTTACATACCAAATTTCATCAAGATACCTCAAAATTTACTCAAGTTATCGTGTTAACGGACGGACGGACATGGCTCAGTCAAATTTTTTTTCGATCCTGATGATTTTGATATATGGAAGTCTATATCTATCTCGATCCCTTTATACCTGTACAACCAACCGTTATCCAATCAAAGTTAATATACTCTGTGAGCTCTGCTCAACTGAGTATAAAAAGAACCCCAACTACTAGGGAAGAAATCTAGTGAGGCGTTGATACTTTCTGAGTTTTTCCAGGAAACCGATCGAGGAGGTTGGTATCAAGACATTCAAGGTAAAAAGTATTCCAAATAACCTCTGCGAGTCACGTGAATCCCAAGTAATGTGTCAAATGCACAAAGAAAATTTTTTTTTTTCAATTCGAAAGTTTTATCATGGGCGAGAAATACTATGATTTGTCCGTATTTTCACAGAGTCTAGGTCAATAATTTTACTTTGCAAACTCTCTCCTAAATATCGGCGATATTTCATCCGAAATCCCTCTGGCGGGGGGCAACCTGTAAGTTTAGCAATAAAAGATTTTTGGAAGTCAAAGAAACTGCTAACTTCCAAAGATTACGAACGATTGCTTGAGAAAGGTATGCAACTTTTTCTAAGATAGTCCAAGGCTTCTACTAGTCTTGCTTCAAAATGTTTCTCAAGGGAATATGCTTTGCAAGCTTCAAGAAGCCAATTAGCCAAACGCTGGCCAATTGAAGGAAACTTGGCAAAAAAAAACCTAGAAGGCTATACATTTTTAGAAAAGTTATATTCAGCAGTTTGCCATGCCTCTCTGAATGTCATAAAATCCTTAATATCTGACATCTACTCGGCATTGTTTTTTATTTTTTGTAAAATACAAAATATGGGAAAAATTTTAAGATATTGTAAAAAACGTAATAAAAAAAAGTTAAAAAACAAAAAATTCCTACTGCTTTACGATGAGTATTGAATTGCGTAATTGCATTTTTTTTGAACGTAGGTCGTAATATATGGAAGGTGTGGTATACATATGTGATTAATCCGTTTTTTCCAACTTACATTAATCAAAAATGAGATAGCTTGAAAAGTACTAATCGTGGCTACTGCCTAAAAAGCACCAAAATTTAAGAAAAGGGACCAGTGGACCAAATGGGGTTGGAAGGGACAATTTTTGGTCCAAATGGACTAAAGTGACAACCGTGAAGCGAAGAAAACTATCATTCAAATTTCTCCACAGACACTGGTGAGTTTTTCGGTGATGATAGCGTTACCACTTGGGCCAGAATCGCGGATAAAAGAACTGGTAACGATATGCGGTTACATAATGTTCTGGGTACTATTTTACCGGAACACTCAGAATCGGGGCGTTAGTGTGACATTGGCTACTTGACTTTAACGGGGACAATGACATTTTAACCAAAAACAAGCTACCAGATTGAAAACTGTTACGAATTTTTCTAATTTTGATAGATTTTATATTAACAAATACGACTAAATTACTTACACAGTTATTTTAAATAAAAAAGAAAGAAAAAATGAGCCGCATGCGTGGCAGATATTTTAATACGAAATATCAGCCTAGAAAAAGTTTCTAAAAAGTTTTTCCAGCTTGGTGGAAGAAACATAGGTCGAAGTATTGTTATTATTACTAGGTCTGGAAGCACTGCAACTTTGTACAGATCTATTGTGGGTCGAAGTATACAAAGCAAGGGAATATGCCTTCTTAAGTGTCCGTACGTTTGCTCAGAACATGTTGACAAAACAAACACGATTGTCAATTGATTGGCCAAAGGGAGTTCTTATAAACCGACACCGCAATTTCTAAAGAGTTTAGCATACTTAAACGAAATTTTTATAAAATTTAATGGTGGTTAATTGGCTACAAGTCCACATTTTTTATTTATTGTATAATTCAAGCGTAGCTCTTGAGGAGGGAATTGTTCAGCCATTTTTTTGGGAGAATATTTCCCTGTAGCTCTGCAGGTTAGCCACTAGTTATGAGAATTCTTTTTCCCGTTGTACAAAGGGGAATCTTTGGGCAAGCCCCACCTATACATATTCTGTGCCCTTTTAGCATTGACATGAATGTGGCGTCCCACAAACGTAACAAATTAAACGCCTAACACTCACTCCAGACTTTGGAGGTATACTTTTTCTCAACATACCTTGAGAAATATCCACTGTAGAGGTATGATAATAGGGCCATGCTAGAACAACAGGATTTTTCGTGTATTTTTTCAGTCTAGGGGTCAAGCTGCCATAAAGATATGAGTCATTAACCAATGTATGAGTCATTATCAACTATTTTTAAATAAAATTGCATGTTTACTGTATTCTCAATCGATATGTATGCACATAAATCGTGCTAAGCATATTATTATTGTCTCAGATGACCATTGCGTTTTCATCCTAAAGGAAATTTCAACCCCGAGAAACCACAATTTCGCCATAAACAGTAAAGGTATGGCAACGCTTTTAGCAAAACAACAAACATTATGAAACTTCAAAAATCCCCAAATACGTCAAAAAAATTTGAGTGGAACTACCTTCTTTGAATGAAAAAGCGGATGAACTAGCTAAAAAGGGCGCATCCCTTGAAGCTTGCTCCGTAGACATCCCAATTAGACTGGGCGAAATTAAGCGAAGGCGAGAGGTGCTAATGATCGACCAAGCAGGAAAGGCGTGGGTTCAAGCGCGGGGCTGTAAAGTGTCGAAGATTATGTGCAGGTCTTACAACCTTAGACTAACAAAGTTGCTTCTATCATTAAACAGAGAGGACTGTAGATTCATGACGGGTATTCTGACTGGACACTGCCTTCTGGCGTCACATGCCGTTAAATTAGGCTTGGGCAGTGATAGCAGATGTAGGAAGTGCGGGCTGGAGGAGGAAACGATCGAGCACGTTCTGTGCTCGTGCCCTGCACTTGCCAGGCTAAGACTCCAGCTATTAGGAGTGATACAGATGTCAGATCTAGAAGCAGCAAGTGGCTAAAATACTAGGAATCTTCTAGTATTTGCCAAGAGGTCGGAGTTATTTTATAACATAGGTCCTGGTTTTTGATAGGGGTTTTCAGTTTGGTCGTTAAAACAAACTTCTGGTAACACTACGGGCTTATTCAGTCTATGTGAGGTCCTCATGGAGAGGCCAGGTCAACCTAACGTAACCTTCATTTTTATACCATGGTTTAAGCTACATAAGCTTTATTGATTTTTATATTAAACTGGTTTTCATGATTGCATTCATTTTTCTCATTTCATTATCATACATACGTAGCACACGACTTTGCCCATTACCAACATTCAAACATTGCAAAGCGTTAATCAGCATATTTGCAATGACGACAGCGAACAAACAGAACTAAAGACCTATAAAGCGAAAACAAAACAACAAACCAACCGTTAGTTTATACAGCGTCAATATAACCGTAAAAGAACACCTTAGTTAACAGCACGTAAATTTAGGAAAATGTTGAAAGGTAATCAATCAAGTTGCAACAAAATAATTGAGCGTCAATATTGTGTGTGAATTTGTATTGAAACGAGTAGTCATGGGATATTGTAGAACGCAAACATTTGGTATTTTCATTAATATTTTTTTTTTCACTGCTATCGTCACATAAATCGAAGTTAATAAATGGATATTCAAGAACAGCAAGCAAGAAATTTAAAAAAAAAAAAGAAAGCGTGCCGTCATTCTTACAATATCCTTATTTGCATGTTTTAATGTATTAAGCAATAACACTTTTATTTTATTAACGGCACATAAACGTTTATATATTGCTGCTTTTTAGTACTGGTCTTCAGTGTACACTAATACAATCCATTTCACTAACACAACTCACTCAACTCACTACCTTACACGACGCCGTTCCAATGGCAACTAAATGGCGTGCACAAAACAATGCAAAAATGATGTGTGTGTCAAAGGATGTTGACTGCTGAATCTCTGGAGAGAGTAGGAATACGCACAATATCAACGACGTCATCATCGCCATATAATACAGCGTCCCGCCAATTTCTACTACAAACAGCAAAAAAAATACCAAATACCTTACATCCTGTCGATTGAATTCGCATTTAGCAAACTAATGTTAAACTTCTTTTTTTTTGTAGTACATCTATGACATAAACAAATGTTTATTTTGCTAAATTGTTCTCCGATACAAACAAGTTTCTTTTTGTAATCAAATACGCTTACTGGTAAAAGAAAAAATGTTTCAATGTCGACTTAATGACCTTCACCAACAAAACATTTTATGTACGGTATGTAATAAACAGGATACCGAAACTGACTATCACAGCACAGAAAGTCAGCAAAAAAACAAAACCAAAAGCTCATTTTATTCAGCGTTTGTGTTTGTGTAGTTAGAGTAATGTGTGTGCGAGTGCAGAAAATGGCAACAAAAGTGCTTGTATTTTGCTTTTAGCCATTCTTGCCTTCAAAGTATTTCAATGTCGAAATCAAAATTGTGTACACACATATGTATGTATGTATGTATGTATGTATGTACGTTACAGTGCATGTAAGGATCGCCGAAGTCCTCAGAAAGCATTGTAAGAAAAATGGTGAGAGTAAAAGCATTATTAAAGCTCGCTAAATGCAAAACAAAAAGCTCAGTAGACTACATACATGCATATACGCTAGATATTACATTACCCAAAAACAATTCAAGCGGAGATCTAGGTCCTTAAAAAACCGGTTATACTGGTCTTGCAAGAACCGTACAACAAATTGTGAACGAAAACAAAAAAACTGCTGAAATCTGGGTTTTATTAATGAAATCAAAAACAAGTAAGGAAGGCTAAGCTCGGATGTAACCGATTATTACATACTCAGCTGATAGCTTAGCTCCGTTGGTTTCGTAAGGTTTCGTAGATGGCTTATAAGTGGTTTTTAATCCCATATCACATACGTTTGAGAAATATCCACCCATGCCGTTTTTTGGAACGATTTTCCTTCATCCTTTGTCAAATAAGGGAAAATCACCATGTAGGAAAATGAAACTAGGATAACCCTGGAATGTGTTTGTATGGCATGGGTATCAAATGAAAAGTGTTAATTAAGAATTGATAAGCGCGTGGGGCTTAGTTCTATAGGTGGACGCCTTTTCGAGATATCGCCATAAACGTGGACCAGGGGGGTGACTCTATAATGTGTTTGTACGATATGGGTATCAAATTAAAGGTGTTAATAAGTATTTTAAAAGGGAGTGGTGGTAGTTGTATATGTGAAGGCGTTTTCGAGACCAAAATGTGGACCAGGGTGACCCAGAACATCATCTGTCGCGTGGCTTCAACCGATTTCACCCATTTTCACAGAAAACAGTTATCGTCAAAGAATCTATGTCCCTACCAAATTTTACGAGGATTGGTAAATTTTTGTTCGACTTTTGGCATTAAAAGTATCCTAGACAAATTAAATGAAAAAGGGCGGAGCCACGTCCATTTTGAAATTTTCTTTTATTTTTGTATTTTGTTGCACCATATCATTACTGGAGTTGAATGTTGACATAACTTACTTATATACTGTAAAGATATTCAATTTTTTGTTAAAATTTGACTTTAAAAAAATTTTTTTTTAAAAGTAGACGTATTCGTCATCCGATTATGCTAATTTTTATTTAGCACGCATATGGTAATAGGAGTAACGTTCCTGCCAAATTTCATCATGATATCTTCAACGACTGCCAAATTACAGCTTGCAAAACTTTTAAATTACCTTCTTTTAAAAGTGGCCGGTGCCACGCCCATTGTCCAAAATTTTACTAATTTTCTATTTTGCGTCAGAAGGTCAACCCACGTACCAAGTTTTCATCGCTTTATCCGTCTTTGGTAATGAATTATCGCACTTTTTCGGGTTTTCGAAATTTTCGATATCGAAAAAGTGGGCGATCTGAGATGAGTGCCTAGGAACTTACATACCAAATTTCATTAAGATACGTCAAAATTTACTCAAGTTATCATGGTTACGGACAGACGAAAATGGCTAAATGAATCATTTTGATATATAGAAGTCTATATCTATCTCGATTAGTTTATGCCGTTACGGATTATCGTTATACGAACAAAATTAATATACTCTGTGAGCTCTGCTAAGCTGAGTATAATAATAGTAAGAAATTTACTTATTATAATAAAATTTGAAATTAGAAAAAAACTGGTTTTGAGCTATACCAGTTTTTTTCTACTAAGTAAATATGTACATATGTACATTAAAACAAACTACATACAATATTTTCGGCTCTTGTAAAACAGCGAAAATGGAGTTTTCTCTATGTTTTTAATATCTTGTTTTCGATTTTAACTTGTTCACAGCGGTAAATTGGATGGCGGTTTTTTGAAAACATCATTAACAGCTGAACGTGGCGAGATTGGCTTATGACTTCTTCGAACGAATTGTGTCCTGAGTAAATACATATGTTTCCCACAATATATCAATCATTGCAATCAATTATCAAATAGATAGGTTATAAAGAAACAAGTAAGGACGGGACTGTCTGCGGTTGTGTCGAAGACCTCATACCTTCCATGAATGGAGCTGAACAATAATGTATTGAAATTTCAAAAATCCATAAAATCTGATCAATCGGTTGTATGGGATATATATTATATGTAGAACTGATATTAACATTTTTTTTTTTTTCAAAAAAAAAACAGTGTTTGCGTTATATATAAAAATCCTGTTAAATTTCAAGCTCTTAAAGCTTGGTTTCCTCGGAAGCGGTGCCGCTATAAGGCGACCGTTATATAGCGGTAAAGTATGTTGTCAAAAATTTTGCAGTGTAAAAGTAATTATGTGGAAACTAAGAACACGGTGAAGTTCACCGTAACGTATACAGCGGCAGGGCATACAACATTACGGCCGTCATGACGGTAGAAACTCGTTCATCAACGTTTTTTGCCACCGCTATTTTCATAGAGGTGAACAGTTTGTCAAATAATCATCATATATATTATTTCTAATTGATGTTTTTATGTACGTTATGTTATTCGCTCTTATTTGGAATCGAAATCTATAAATAAAAGTTTGGTTGTAAAGATGGAGATTCGGGCTATTAGCGAGCTTTGGGCAATTTTGGCCGTAGTGCTTTTGTTTAGCTACATTTTATTAAAATAATTTATTAAAAATAAACGATTGTGAACACACAAAGAAATCTATTTGTAATATGGCAATATTATGAATATGTGCACTGCATTACCGGCAGTTGCTGCCATATGTTAGATGGCAGCGCAAACTGTAAGTTTTAATTGATTGATAGAACAGCTGACTTCTGTTGTAATTTGATAAGAGACTTTTATTTGGGTGCGCAAGATACGCACGAGTCCGGCTGGTTGAAATTATTTTTATTACATTTTTGAATTAAAATTTTTTCTTGTACGTCTATTTACAGAAAATAATAAAAAAAACTAAAAAAACACGCAAAAATGCAAAATTAAATTTCGAGAATCTTCTGCCGTAACAGTTCTTAGCTTCCAACAAAGCGGTGCCGCTGAAATGGTGAATATACCGGTCGTTCTTTAGCGGTCGTCATATAGCGGCACCGCTTTTGGAGGAAACAAGCCTTTAGCTTTGTTTGTTTTTAATGGTGTGTTCAATTTTGCGTTGCGAATGAGAAGCTTTGTAAACTTGGGCTCAGTTTTACGTATTTATGCTTGTTTGTTTTTAATGGTGTGTTCAAGTTATACTTATTATTTAAGAATTCATGAGCTTAACACCGGCTTATAATAATCGAATATTCAATTATTATGTTTTTCTAAGAGAAACTGAAAAGAAAGAAACATTTACTGGCATATTGCGATGGTACCATTTCGAAAATCGCCACGAATTCATCATCAGGCAATTTCGTAATGATATCAAAGGTTTCACCGAGATTCGAACCGCTCCTTCGCTCCGCCAACCGGCGCCAATTGGTCACACCAAGAGAGTTTAAATCGTTTTCCACCTGGTCCTTCCAACGGAGTGGGGGCCGCCCTCTCACTCTGCTTCCGTAGGCGGGTTCCTATAGAAACACTTTCTTCGCCGGAGCATCATCTTTCGTTCGCATAACATGGCCTAGCCAGCGCAGCCGCTGCGTTTTAATTCGCTGGACTATGTGGATGTCTGCGTATAGCTCGCACAGCTCATCATTAAATCTTCTTCGGTACTCGCCATCGCCAACGCGTAGAGGTCCATAAATCTTTCGAAGAAATTTTCTCTCGAACACACCCAAAGCCGCTTCATCTGCTGTTGTCATGGTCCATGCTTCTGCCCCATATAGCAGGACGGGTACGATAAGTGCCTTGTAGATTATGATTTTCGTTCGCCGAGAGAGGAATTTACTTTTCAATTGCCTACCTAGTCCAAAATAGCATTTATTGGCAAGATTTGTTCTTCGCTGGACTGCAGTGCTGATTTTGTTGTTAAGTGTTGATGCTGGTTGGTTCCCAAATAAACGAAGTCTTTTACTATTTCGAAATTATGGCTGCCAACAGTAGCGTGGTTGCCAAGGCACATATGCGCTGACTCTTTGCTCGATGACAGCAGGTACTTCGTTTTGTCCTCATTCACCTTTAAACCAATCTTTACCGCTTCTTTTTCCAGTTTGGAGTAAGCAGAACTAACGGCGCGGGTGTTTAGGCCGATTATATCAATGTCATCAGCATAGGCAAGTAATTGCACGCTTTTATAGAATATTGTTCCAGTGCGGTTAAGTTCTGCAGCTAGTATAATTTTCTACAGCATCAAATTAAAGAAATCGCACGATAGCGGGCCACCCTGTCTGAAACCTCGTTTAGTTTCGAACGGCTCGGAGAGGTCCTTCCCAATTCTGACTGAGCTGATGGTGTTGCTTAATGTCATTTTGCACAGCCGTATAAGTTTTGCGGGGAAACCAAACCGCGAATCACACGGCTGTTAAAATGAGGAAGAAATTAAGTTCAGACTTTTATCTGAACAATCGGTTATATGAGATATATAAGACATATATGACCGATCTTGATGAATTTTTCAGGCAATACCGTATAACATTCATACATATGTAGTATGTGTAAGCATCTTATGGAATTTCAAGCTTCCTGCTGTTAAAATGAGGGACGAATTACGTTAAACCTTATCTGAAAATTCGGTTGTATGGGACATATATTTTATATGTGACCGATCTTGACAATTTTTTCGGACAGCCTTATATATAATCTGGCTGTGAAATAGCTTTTAAAATACGGAATAAATGACAAAAACCTTCATTTTCGAAAAATCGGTTCCCGCAAATGATCAATCTCCAAACATACCAGCCCACCAAATTTCATCAAGATATCTCAAAAATTGAGGGACTAATTTGCGTTTAACGCACGGCTAAATCAACTCAGCTCGTCATCCTGACCATTTCGGAGGAATTATTGGTGGGTCTATCTCTTCTCCTTTAGGGACTTACTATTTTGAGATTCATGACAAACTTAATATACCATTTCATTTTCATGAACGGTACAAAAACTAGTTTCGGTGTTTTACAGGGTGCTGAAAAAACCACTTGGAATATCTACAAGGGAAGTATTCAAACCAGGGGGCACGTTTTCAACTTTTTTTAGTAATACCCCGTTACGTGCATATCAGTCAACCCATTGTACATTCTTACTAAGGTAGTGCGTCCCTTATTCCATTTGGCTCCCTCCCACGCCCAAACCTATTTCCAGTCCCACTTCCACACCCACTCCTCTCCATCTCTCACCGCAATTTCCTCATTTACGGAATCTCTTTACCAAATATAGAATACATGCTTCACCTTACCGACCGATTTCAATATCTTTGTTTGTATAATCCACTACGAAGCTATATAAAACTAACGCATTTAAATCGCAGTCATTTTTTTATATATAAGACATATATAGATATCGAACCCGTTCTCCTGCCCGATAACATTTCTCCCTGCGATGTTACTGCTCTCCAAGTAAAGGCATTTGTCATATTGAGCTCAAGTAAAAAAACTTTTTATCTTCTTGTCTTTGCCTTCTTCTCTCCACCGTATTTTCCCTCTTCCACATTCCTTATTTTTCTCCCTGCTACTCCCACTTTCTTTCCTCTCAATCAACCTCTCTTTATTTTTCTTTATAACTTGGTCAAAGTGGTACCCCTGTACCAAATTTCAAGGAAATCGCAACAAACATTTTTTTTATTTAAAATAGGTCCACTCCCTGGTTCGCTAACCGGAAGGATAATAAAGAAAACGGACCACATTCTGTATCCAAAGCATCCTCGAATCTCTTTGAAATCACACATCATCAAAATCGGTCCTGTCTTTTAGAACGAGTTCAGTCACAAACACAGGGCGTAGTTGGTAGGGGCGTATGAGTACCATTTTGCATTTCGTATGATTTTAAATGGTTTTACTTAGCTTGACTTGACACTTCGGCCGCACGGCCGTTGTGAACGAATTTTGTAATTGAAATTAAACTAACTCCGATAGATTGCGCATGGATCGAAATATTTCAAAAATTCGTATTTGTGGTCCGATTTGGTTCATATTTGGAACACATAATACATGCATGAATAGAAAGCGAGCTATGAAAAAAATCGCCGCTAGGTGGCGCAAGGATCGAGATATTCCAAAAGGTCGTATTTGTGGTCCGATTGGGATCATATTTGGAACACATAACACATACAAGAATAGAAAGAGATCTATGAAAAAAATTGCCGATAGGTGGCGCAACGATCGATATATTCAAAAAAAACGGTACTTGTGGTCCGATTTGGCTCATATTTGGAACATTACCGGACTATACGGTAGAAGTGACATCAAAATATTTTGGCGTTCGAAGAGGGACAAGCATACGTGGCGCAGAGTCGAGTAAAGTCTTTGGAAGGATTATGTATTGAGGACTTAGATTGTAACAAATTGTCAGAAAAGAGTCCTTGTAATAATGAGTTATTAAATGAACTAAATAGAATGAGAAATAATAGGCAATTAAATAATGAAAACTTGAAAATAAAATAATTAAAAAAAAAATGTTTAAGTTAAACGGTTTCACTGAAAACAATACTTACATTAAGTAATAATAATACTAAAAGCTAGAAAATAATTAGGTAGGTCCTAGGTACTAGTCATCACACTCCTCATCAATCTAGGCGTTGATCAGACAATTAAATAAAAGCGTTGGGGCGTGAAATTTCTGAAAAGGTGAGGCATAGCATAACCTTATTAAGGTTCAGTTGGTCTTATATATGACTATCAATAGAAATTTGACGCATTCAACGCTTTTATTTAATTGTCTGATCAACTGCCTAGATTGATGAGGAGTGTGATGACTAGTATCTAGGATATACCTAATTATTTTCTAGATTTTAGTATTATTATTACTTCATGTAAGTATTGTTTTCAATAAAACTGTTTAACTTAAACATTTTTATAAATTATTTTATTTAAATGAAAGCTAATTATGTGCATTTTGTAATAGAGCTTTGCACCATCATTCAAACAAAGGCGAACACACAGACTTCGATCAAGTGTTGAAGGGGATGGAATTGTATCGTATATTCATGGACTTTGGGTCTACTTCGGTACTGATTCGTGAACACTTCGGGATTATTTCAGGAGCACTTCGGGATTATTTTAAAGCTAATATCGAAATTATTTAAATGCAATTTTATGGAAATTTCGGAATCACCTCTAGATTTATTTAGACATTATTTCGAGACAATTTCGGGATTATTTTAGGTATGCTTTCGGGAAAACTTCAGAATCGTTTCAAGGCTATTTCAGGACAAATTTAGATTTAATTTAAGGAAGTACAATATCATCCTGGAAATAAATACGACATTTAAGTTACGTTCTTACTGCCCTCTTTTCTTTTACCGCACTTTTACGAATGTATTTATAGCAGGGACCCAAACTGGAATTCAAGTGGTTGATAAGCGCAATACTGACTGATCGACTGATTGACTCATTTGTTCCTGAGGATTAAGTTACTAATTCGATACCTGCAGTTATTAAAACGATATTACTTGGTTAATTTCACAAACTCAAAAAACACTTTAGTGGAATTTTTTCCTTTAGAAAGATATTCAGGGGATGCTTAGCTATAACGCTGTTAACCCAGCTTTGCAAGATCTTGGCGATAGTCACTATCTCTGGTTCACAAATGGCTTTGTAGTGTTTTATCCATTTCGTTGCAAAGATAATTTCAAATCAATATGAGTCCTTTTTAACAATTCTCACTTCCAATAATATGCATACAATGCAGCCAATTACTTGCTTTGAAGATACAAAAAGAGTGAATTGCCGAGATTTTTCATCTTATCGCCCTAGTAACTTCCATTCCCAGCGAAATGGTTCCTACCCTGTAAGGAAGTCAGTAACTAGTGATACCAGTTTCTGGTTCAGAACTAGACCTAAAGTAATAGTTCGATAGTAACCAGATTATCCCTAATTCAACAAGTAAGGAAGGTTAAGTTCGGGTGTAACCGAACATTACATACTCAGTTGAGAGCTATGGTGACAACATAAGGGAAAGTAGCCATGTAGGAAAATGAACCGAGGAAAACCCTGGAATGTGTTTGTATGACATGCGTATCAAATGAAAGGCATTAAAGGTATTTTATGAGGGAGTGGGCCATAGTTCTACAGGTGGTCGCCATTTAGGGATATAGCCATAAAGGTGGATCAGGGTTGACTCTAGAATGCGTTTGTAGGATATGGGTATCAAATGAAAGATGTTAATGAGTATTTTAAAAGGGAGTAATCCTTAGTTCCATAGGTGGACGCCGTTTCGAGATATCGCCATAAAGGTGGCCAGGGGTGACCCTAGAATTTGTTTGTACAATGTGGGCATCAAACGAAAGGTGTTAATGAGTTTTTTAAAAGGGAGTAATCCTTAGTTCCATAGGTGGACGCCGTTTCGGGATATCGCCATAAAGGTCGGCCAGGGGTGACTCTAGAATTCGTTTGTGCAATATGGGTATCAAACAAAAGGAGTTAATGAGTATTTTAAAAGGGAGTGGGCCTTAGTTCTATAGGTGGACGCCTTTTCGAGGTATCGCCATAAAGGTGGCCAGGGGTGACCCTAGAATTTGTTTGTACAATGTGGGCATCAAACGAAAGGTGTTAATGAGTACTTTAAAAGGGAGTGGGCCTTAGTTCTATAGGTGGACGCCGTTTCGAAATATCGCCACAAAGGTGGACCAGGGGTGACTCTAGAATGTGTTTGTACGATATGGGTATCAAATTAAAGGTATTAATGAGGGTTTTAAAAGGGAGTGGTGGTTGATGTATAGGTGGTCGCATTTTCGTGATATCGCCATAAAGGCGGACCAGGGGTGACCCTAGAATTTGTTTGTACAATATGGGTATCAAAAGAAAGGTGTTAATGAGTTTTTTAAAAGGGAGTAATCCTTAGTTCCATAGGTGGACGCCGTTTCGGGATATCGCCATAAAGGTCGGCCAGGGGTGACTCTAGAATTCGTTTGTGCAATATGGGTATCAAACAAAAGGAGTTAATGAGTATTTTAAAAGGGAGTGGGCCATAGTTCTATAGGTGGACGCCTTTTCGAGGTATCGCAATAAAGGTGGACCAGGGGTGACTCTAGACTTTGTTTGTGCGATAATGAAAGGTGTTAATGAGTATTTTTAAAAGGGAGTGGGCCTTCGTTCTATAGGTGTTCGCCTTTTCGAGATATCGCCATAAAGGTGGACCAGGGGTGACTTTAGAATATGTTTGTAGGATATGGATATCAAATGAAAGGTGTTAATAAGTATTTTAAAAGGGCGTGGGGCTTATTCTATAGGTGGCCGCCTTTTCGAGATATCGCCATAAAGGTGGACCAGGGGTGACTCTAGAATGAGTTTGTACGATATGGGTATCAAATTAAAGGTATTAATGAGGGTTTTAAAAGGGAGTGGTGGTAGTTGTATATGTGAAGGCGTTTTCCAGATATCGACCAAAATGTGGACCAGGGTGACCTAGAACATTATCTGTTGGATACCGCTAATTTATTTATATATGTTATACCTGCCAAGATTTTAAGGGTTTTTTATTTCGCCCTGCAGAACTTTTCATTTTCTTCTACTTAATATGGTAGGTGTTACAACCATTTTATAAAGTTTTTTCTAAAGTTATATTTCGCGTCAATAAAACAATCCAATTACCTTACCATGTTTCATCCCTTTTTTCGTATTTGGTATAGAATTATGGCATTTTTTTCATTTTTCGTAATTTTCGATATCGAAAAAGTGGGCGTGGCCATAGTCGGATT
Organism: Eurosta solidaginis; assembly: GCF_040869045.1. Taxonomy (NCBI): domain Eukaryota; kingdom Metazoa; phylum Arthropoda; class Insecta; order Diptera; family Tephritidae; genus Eurosta; species Eurosta solidaginis. The sequence goes on from NW_027136899.1 coordinate 776,424, forward strand.
TCGTTCATTTTTCATACCAAGATAAAGTGAGTTCAAGTAAGTACGTGAACTAAGTTAATTAAAGATATGTCGATTTTTGCTGAAGTTATCGTGTTAACGGCCATGCGGAAGGACAGACGGACGACTGTGTATAAAAACTGGGCGTGGCATCAACCGATTCCGCCCCTTTTCACAGAAAACAGTTAACGTCATAAAATCTATGCCCCTACCAAATTTCAAAAGGATTGGTTAATTTTTGTTCGACTTATGGCGTTAAAAGTATCCTAGACAAATTAAATGAAAAAGGGCGGAGCCACGCCCATTTTGAAATTTTCTTTTATTTTTGTATTTTGTTGCACCACATCATTACTGGAGTTGAATGTTGACATAATTTACTTATATACTGTAAAGATATTAAATTTTTTGTTAAAATTTTACTTTAAAAAAAAATTTTTTTTAAAAGTGGGCGTGGTCCTCCGATTTTGCTAATTTTTATTAAGCGTACATATAGTAATAGGAGTAACGTTCCTGCCAAATTTCATTATGATATCTTCAACGACTGCCAAATTACAGCTTGCAAAAGTTTTAAATTACCTTCTTTTAAAAGTGGGCGGTGCCACGCCCATTGTCCAAAATTTTACTAATTTTCTATTTTGCGTCATAAGTTCAACTCATCTACCAAGTTTCGTCGCTTTATCTGTCTTTTGTAATGAATTATCGCACTTTTTCGGTTTTTCGAAATTTTCGATATCGAAAAAGTGGGCGTGGTTATAGTCCGATTTCTTTCATTTTAAATAGCGATCTGAGATGAGTGCTCAGGAACCTACATGCCAAATTTCATCAAGATACCTCAAAATTTACTCAAGTTATCGTGTTAACGGACGGACGGACGGACGGACATGGCCCAATCAAATTTTTTTTCGATCCGGATTATTTTCATATATGGAAGTCTATATCTATCTCGATTCCTTTATATATGTACAACCAACCGTTATCCAATCAAACTTAATATACTCTGTGAGCTCTGCTCAACTGAGTATAAAAATCGACAGCTAGAGTTTTTATATATTATATTTAATATACATCTGATAAATATGCTATCTCCAAAAACACTGATGCTACCTTCAAGGAGCTTCGACTTTGAGTATGCTTTTTCCGCACAATTCTAAGCATATATCTCGCCACAGATCCAATATAGTACATTTATACAGTAACAAGGAAGGAACTTTCACATAAGTCAATTCATATTAAACATGCCCAAGTCTTTCAGAAGGCAATTTCGGGGAATCCGAAACATTGCATCGAAACTCGAAATGGGGATTGTAATATATTCTGTGGAAAAAAATACTAGTTTAAATATTTCAAATTTTCGCCTGGATTAGAATGAGAGTACATATTTCCATTGCAGATACATATTTATAAAGTGGTTTGGGCCTATCGAAAAAAAGGATGCAATTGTATGGGAAGAAACATGTAGAATTTGGGTTTGGTTTGGAACCAACTAAATAGTACTGTGGCGAATGTTGACATCACTAGGCTAGTTAATAAACACCTAACAACAAAAAGGTGAAGCAGCCACTCTTATGTTCATGTACACATTAAAGCTAGGCACACTTATGTACAAGGGTTGAATAGATACCTCACACACACAGATGTAGTCATCAGCCGAGGTTGTTACTCACACATACACACGCATATATGTAGCTCAATTACCAAGCCGGAGATACAGCAGTTCTAGAAAGCGAAACATCTAGACCTTAGTAGAAATATGCGGACGAGGCAATAGAGAGTATAAAAGCAGCGCAAGCTAAGGAATGATTATTCAGTTTGATTTAAACACGCTGTTGTGAAGTACGTGATATTGACCTATAATTGTGGTACTCCCAAGTAGACTAAATAAAGACTATATTGCAATACTGAACATTGGAGTTATTTATTCGACAATTTAGCGATTCGAACGTTTGCAGAAGGTGTATAATAACAAGGATTTCCCAAAATTCGTTACAGTACGAGCAAGAGAATTAGATCTAAACTGTAAATTTGTACACTAGTTTCGAACAATCGAGAAAGTGCCAATAAAAGAACTAGTTCTAAAGTGAACTTTTGTATGCAGTTCAGAACTACAGAAAAGGTAATGCAGCGGCGACAATTTTCACCGCCTAGGACATAGCCATATTAAATTAGCCAGTTGACAGCATTGAAAAGAGATAGAGAGTAAACTAGTTGTGGTTCCGAATGCACCAGAAGCGCACCAGCTTTGAACTAGAGATTTTCCCTACAGGGAAAAAAGCGGATACAAAATCGATAATATAGCAATATGACCGGGGTTGTGTAGCGCAATATATAGCTTCTGCAACCCAATTGTCAACCTCGCCTTCGAGCGGCGAATCCCGCTTCACTAACAGACGAGACTCTGGTGACCCCAAACTCCTCATGGAACTTGTGGGTGGGGAGGGAGGTATGGCCTGAACGTTTAATGTGGCCATATAAATCGTTCTCGAGATGGTCGGGCTAGCACCTAAATGGTGATGTGTTACCGGAGCGTACCGGATCTGTATCCGGCAAAGGACCATCACATCGATAACACGCTACAACAACAACAACCGGCGATGATGTTAGAAAAATTTGCGTATCGACTTAATGACGTCGGTTTTAGAAAACGCTGGCAAATATACTCGTATTTATGTATGTAGATTGATTTTGTAATAGGGGAGTATGAGTAACATAAAAACAGCTGACAATACCGAATGTATTGCGGTTTCGTTGAAACACAAAATATGATCCAGCTTGCCTTTGTATATATAAGGACTGGTGCAAAAAATTGTGCAAAATAAAAAATACCCATAAAGTGCTAACAGTTACTTTGATTAACCTTTGGTTTTTATAAGCATGTAAATACATAGTTTTATCAATGGGAGGTTAAGAAATTTTAAATAATTATTCGTTTCTGTTCGTATGATCGAACTTTTCTGCAGAGACTTTTTATCAAGTTTTGTACAACGGTTTTGTGCACTTTTAGCGATACTGTTCCCCACATTCTTTTAACTTATGTAATGATTATCGGCGGTTTTTCTGTATTCAAAAGTTTTGCTTTCATCAGAACCCAATATTGCTGAATTTACCGCGACTCAGGCACGTTGGCTGAGTTGAAGTTTTTCTAACATAATGTACATCATTATCCTTGAACCACTTTAGGGTAATACGAGCGCAATCTGCTGGAGCCAAGTCCGGCAAAAATATATTTGGACCATTATGACGACGTAGCAAGAGCAGAAAAAGTTTTTGAAGACACTCTTTCTCGTAAATTTCAGCGTTGAATGTTCCCAACGTAAAGAGCGACATGGATTTGTGCCCGCATTGACAAATAAACTCGCCAAACCAGAACCGTTCTGCCAAACTTCTCTATATGGAAGGCTTTTTCTGAACTAGCAATCTCCTCTTCAGACAGCAAACAGTAAAATTTGGTCTCATAGACCCTACGTACAAGGGAAATGCTTTTTGACGTCTGTTTTGCACCTCGTTTTGGAACTTTTTTTTTTTACCTTTTAATACCATTTCTATGCTTGATTCTTGTAACTTGCACAGGTATTGTTTTTGGCTAATTTGGTTACATTTCTAATTGACATGAATAGGGTTTTCCTAATTAGGGATACATTTTATTCTTCAACTGGACGTCTGCTGAGTTTAAGCGGCCACTTCTTGGTTTGTCCTTCTCTAATCCACCTTCCTTCAAGCGCAAACCCGTTCTGCGGGGAATGTCATAGGACGATCCTGGTAGTTTCGCCAAATTTTTGTATAACTAGCATTGGGATTATTTTCCAAAGGTACATCATTTTTTCAAGTAGATTTTCGTTTGTATTAATTTTTCTCGTTGTTGAAGGATTGATTTCAGAAGCTAACAATTCAGAAACAGTTTATTCAAATGTATTATCATAACAAAAAGAACTTATAGGAAGTTCTAAATTGTCAGAACCTTCTGTACCAGTCCTTGTGTGTTTTTATATTTTGAAAATCTTGCAAGACGATACATTTTGGACACACTTTTTCAAACATACCATGGACAATGCAACGATGTGCTTATTACTATTTGCACGCATATACATATGTTTGTATTGTATAGAGATATATTTATAAACTTACGATATCTTCTTCGGGTATTGTTGTACAAGAAGTTCTCACATGCCGTACACGATGTATAACATCCAAACTGAGTCTATGCTCCTCGCGTATTGCTTCAACAGCAACACGTGAAGTTAAATGACCGCCATCGGAAAAGGAACGTATACGCACACCGCCATTTTCGTCGGTGGTTAAGCAAACAGATTTAAAACGGTAGATCACCGTTCCTTGTATTTGATTAACGGTCAACGAATTTCCCATGTTAATTGTAAAACGCAATGCAACAACCAAGCCAATCAAAAGCACAAAAAAGAAATACTTATTTAATTACCCACACACACACACACAAGCACGAGCGAACAATGGTCGTAAAAACGAATACTATTAAAAGTATGTATGTAAAAGTATTATTAGTATCACTCCTTCGCTTATCTGACGCATCAAATGTATAAGAACAAACAACTAAAGATAGCCCGTACCACGGAGGCGATGTCAATGTGTGAATTAGAAATAACAGTTAACATCTGCGTGTAACGTGAAATAACAGAACGTGCATTATTACATTATTAAGCAATTGTGGAAGTTGTAGGGTAAAATTTGTATCTCTAGTACCACACACCTCAAAGTTTCGGGTCAGACTGAAATATGCATAATGCTCACAATATCAGCAGCATCCATTACAAAATCTTCTTGCAACAACATATAACCATATTTAATAAGTAATAATAAGCAAGAGCGATAAAGAGAGGGGCGCAGGCCCGTAGCTACGCATGGGCGTGGACGGGCCTTGCCCGTACAAGTGAATTCTTTGCCCGTACAGAGAGTAAGTACAAGAAAAAACCGATGTTTGAAAAAATGTTGGCATAAAAATCACTCAAAATTATGCATATGAAATGGTTGAAGTTTTCAGTGCCAGTGATGTGATTGGATAGCATTGGAGAATCGGCACACCTGTGTTTGTTGATACTACTTTGAGTTCGAGTTATTTTTATCGATGTGGAAATTTGGTATTACCATTTTGACAAATGTTCCAAACTGCACAAGCATGCACCAAAGTTTCATCGAATTCTTCGGATAATGGGAAACGCGCCTTCTCAACGTTACGGATGATCAGCCATGACTGAAGATAGACTATAGCCTGTGTCTTGTTTTCGTCAATTAATTCACCCGAGAATAAGTTTTCCAAAATTTTTATTTCAAATCAATATATAAAAAATAGTTTAATTAAGTAATCACGTTGATAATCAAATTTCTAATAATTGGAATTATTGAATTATTAGTGTGCTTATAAGTGATAATAACCCGGTGAGAGATCGGAACTGGATTTTGGCTGGGTACCAGCTGGATTTTCCATTTTTCCGCTCGATTTTAGAATAGACACCGGCCAGTCCCTAGTTCTACGATTATTGCCTACTTTAGAGAGGTATTGTTAGGGAATTCCAATCAGGCACTGACTAGGAAAACCCAGTACAAAAAAGTGACAAAAATGTATTACGCATCTTGACAACATATGCAATAACCTATTTATTTACCTTCTCTGTATTGAGCATTTCTGTAATTTCTGTGCATTTCATTATAAATATCGATTAAGGTCCTGATCATAATTTTTACTTTGTTCTCAGTCAGTTATTACAGACAAAATCCAGTCTAGTGTTTTTCTTGATCTCGATGTTTGAGTAAACAGTTGCTATATATTCTAAACCGTTTCTGAAATTGCATATGCGAATTGCGAGAATATTAAATAGATAATAAATCTTACTAGGCCGCAGCTAGGCAATTCAACTCAGGAAATCTCTATCCAGTGCCAGTAACATTTAATCGACATGGGGTTTGTATTACATGGAACTGTTATGCACCCATTAGGATGTGCGTCAAATTAGCAGTACCACTTTTAAAAATCAAAATCAAATATAGCTATTTAATTTTCGTTTTTTACCGGTGTTTACCGTGGAATCGAAATTTGGTCTTTAAAAGTGGTAGTTCTAACCTAGCAGAGATCTCATGAGGGTTATCGTAATTATTATAGAGAGAACCAACGCAGTATCTACTGTAGGAATTTTGTCAGTAAAAATTTTGTCCAAATTCAGACCACGCAAAAACCTGCCCGGTATTTACGAAGCACTTCCTGCTTTGGTCAAATATTTCAAGACCCCATTTAGGAAATTCAACAGGAAGTATCTATCTAGTGCCAGTGAAACGCAATGGAGATAAAGTTTGCCTGACTTGAAACTGGCTGTAGATTGGATTAGCACAAAAAAGATATCCAGCTTTTGGTAAGTGAGTAAAAAATAGCAGGTAAAGTTCATGATATTTTATTTTATCTTTTTTATTTCAACATAACACAGTACATCGTGCAAACCTCGTCGCTACTATTTAAAAAAATTCAAAAGTCTTAATGTTAAATTTTGTGAAAAATGTAACACTTGTTTGTTTTGGTCCAACTTGAGTTCTATTGAATTTGGAATTTCTCCAAAACAAGTGTGTGAAATATCTTGAAACTCACTATTGAAAAACTGTTTCTCTGTTAAACTTCGGTGGCATTACACGTCTCCAGAAATACAAAATGAAGTATTTGAAATCATGGCTAAATCAGTTAGAGAATCAGTAGTTTCTGATGCGAAAAATGCTAACGTTCCATGGTTTACGCTAATGGTAGACGGAGCCAAAGATAAAAACAACTGAGAGAATATAGCTATCACTCTCAGATACGTGAATGAAGGAAAACCTCGAGAGTCAATACTCGATATTATTACAACTAAGGGATTGGACGCTAAAACATTCACCGAAAAAACAATTGAAACATTGCGTGAGAATAGTATAGATTTGTCGTGTACACTGCTTCAACCATCGTCTCCATCTCGTTGTTGTAAAAGCGGTGTCTTAGAATGATTCGCTGAGGAACTTTTTCGATATGTGTGTGATGTTACATGAATTTTTTCACCATCCCAAAATTTCTTCTTTATATGAAGGAAAAACCATAGTGCGATTGCTACCGCAATGATAGTCCGGCCACTTTGCAATTACACAGGTTGTGTCATCTAATTACCCTGAAATAAATCGAGTGCTTGATGAAGTAGTTACCCAGTCTAAATTGTTCAATGTAGAAGAAAGAGCAAAAAGTATTGGAATCAAAACAGTCATAAAAACGGAAGAATTTCGGTTTTGCTTAATTTTTGCTAAAAAGTTTCTGGGGATTTTACATCCAGCGGACGCTGCAATGCAGTCACGAACAGCGAGCTTGAAAGACGGACTAAAAGTCATAGTCAGTTCTTCAACAACTTCAAGTTATGAGATCAAGCCGGAAGGAATTTGAATTAATTTTGGAAGATGCGTATAAGGTCATACCCATGACTGAACCCATTAACGAAACAATGTCCAAACGAAAAATCAAACAGTGAGCATCCAAGCTACATAACTGAGACCAGATTACCTTCATACTCTGCGAATCGCGCCACTGATGGGAACCTACAAGAGTCAAATAAGAAGCTGAAAGGAATTTACAATGAATGCCTTGATCTTATAATAAACGAAAATCAAGCAACGCTTCTCATCAGCATCAAGAGCTAGTTACTGCGATTTCCAACATTAGCAAAATCAAAACGGATGATTTGAATAGCTTTAGAGAACTAGGTAATTTGAAGCATTTACCATCAACTCAAAATTTGTCCCTTCAATTTTACTAGCACTTATAAATTTACATGTTTACAGGTTTGAAAGTTCCCAGCGAAGAAGAATTGGCAGTCGTGAAAAACTTTTTCAAGAATCAAAAGGAACAGGCTAACGATGGAAAAAAGTTGGAGGTACTTTTCAGATTTCGTGAAGCTTTCAGTGATACGTTCGAGCTGATGGCAGCTGTTGAGACATTTGGGTGCAGTACAGCAACTTGCGAATCAACGTTTTCGGGATTGACCGCAAGTAATAAGCCGCAAGGCCTGTCCATCACCCATGCCCGCATGGCTGATCTCGTCTACTTAGCTTTTGAAAGACATCGTACACGTGCATTTAATATCGATATGATTCTCCGAAAATTTAATAATAACAAAAATCGTAAACTGCCATTGTACTAAGTATCTATTCTTAACAATATTTTTTGTATGTTTCTTTTAAGTATTAATTGAAAATTGAATTTTCTTATTTATTTTATTTATAACTATTTAATTATATAATAAAATAATTTATTATAAACAAATTTATTACACAAATAATTTTAACCATTGAATTATTAATTTTTGCAAACTTTTAATCCTGCCCCTCCTTCGATAGTGTCTGCCCGTATAGTTGGTTAGGTCTGGTTACGGGCCTGGGGTGCGTGCTGGAGTGTGAATTTTTTTTTTAACCTAATTATAATACAGGACGATGCCGACGATGTGACAGCGCTATGTTTGGTGGCACCCATTGTTTTACAATACAAACAATAAAAAATTATATTGCATGCAGAGGGCTGACAAATACCATGAGCAACAACACGCCTAGTGCTACAGCACACAGCTCTAGGAGAGTTTATAGTTAAAGCTCACCAACCGGGCTGTGTCGGAATTAACAGGTGGCTTTTACTGAACAACATTGTAACGATGTATGTATGTAGTACCAAGCCAGCTACAACACGAGTGGGGCGTGTTGTGTGAATAGCAGGATATTTTTAGGTTTTTGTTTTATTTCTAATTTTTTTGTTTTTGTTTTTCGATTAATGTTGAACTAAAATCAATGGAGTGTAAAACAGCAAAGTTGGGTGCGATAAAAGAGCAGACAAATTGTATTTGAACAGAGCACAAAATATGTACGTATTAAGGGTAGTAAGCACAAAAGTGGTATAGCAAATTGTGATAGAACTTTGTTGAGATTATCCGTATTACCTATGATAAATTTCATATCAATACCTATAAAAAAGGCACATTTTGAACCCGACTCCCTCATATTTTGATGAAATTTTGCATAGAGCTACACTTTACCTATATAAATACAACCTCATTTTTAGAAATTGCAATTTTGAAAAATTGTGGGCGTGGCAAGGTGTCAAAATAGTGAAATGTGCGTGAAAAATTACGGTAACAGGTACTTTTGTGATAACTACGGAACAGCTCAACCGATTTCAGAAACCTTGATACCATGGGAAAGGTATCGAATCGAATTTCGAAAATATATACTGTAAACAAATTTTATTACACTGAAAAATTTTTTGTTTCAAAAATAAAATTTTAAACTTGGAAAAAATTCAAAGGCCAAGTGTTTTAAAATAAAATATATTTTTATTAGAAAGGTCTATTGAATATACATATACAACATATCCAAAAACTAAAATTACGCTTTTTTCTTTTTTTATAAATTTTTTTAAATAAATTGATGTTTATAAACCCGATTCGAATACCTTTCCAATGGTGTCAAGATATTTGAAATCGGTTGAGCCGTTCCGAAGTTATCACAGCTCAAAAGTACCTATTACCGTCACTTTTCACGCATTTTTCACAACTTTGACACCTTGCCACGCCCACAATTTTTCACAAATGCAATTTATAAAAATGAGGTTGTGTTTGTATAGGTAAAGTGTACCTGTATGCAAATTTTCATCAAAATTTGAGGGGGTCGGGTTCAGTGCATATCGGTTTTGATATGAAATTCATCATATGTGACCCGGTCTAGGAAATGGTGGCTTATGACTCAAAACAGAAATTGCGAGAAACAGCTGTTAAAGATAAACAATGCATTTCTTCAGTTTCTTAGTGGTAGTAATTTTTTTTGAGTCATAAGCCACCTTTTCATAAACCGGGTCACATATACTGGATGCGGCCATAGTGTTACTGGAATTTGTTTGACGCAAATAGTCTTGGCAAATAATAGACGTTTTCTAGGACCTAGTTTAATTTTTCTCTCGAGATGAGATCTGACAACTCAAAGGAGCACGACTCAAGTTGGAAGAGAAGCTCAGCGAAAAATGCCTTCCGAGGTTATCGCGCCTAGCATTTATTTTTTTAACACTCTGATAGCAAATCTACAATGTTTTAATAATATTTCGATAAATTTAAGATAACTTTCTGAACAAATCGTAGTTTTTTGGTAAAAAATCGATGACTTTTTGATACCAAATCCATAGGAAGCGGACAACTCGTTCATAAAAAATCGGTATAAAACTTAGATAACAAACCGATAACTCCTTTATAAGTAACGTATAACAAGCCTATATATTGCATCCTCCTTTCCTATCGCACTCCCACTTCCACATGCACACCTACTCCCACTCATACTGGAAAAGAAATGCCCCTTCCACTTTTCTTTGCACCTGCACGCCAAATTATACTACCAATCACTCCCTCCTCTTTTCCAAAATTTTATATACGGGATACTATCATCTCTAAGCCGATACTAATTAGTGACTCGTATGCACATCAACAAATCAATCATTATGTCTACCCATATGTCCATACGAGCAGCGGAGAGTGACGCACAAACACATGCATATATTTGAGATACTCCCAAATGTATACAATCAATTGTGCAAGTATCACTCACATATACACGCGCATGGGCTATGAGAGAAGCTATAAAATCGTGCATCTGTAGTTATAGCTGAGAAATTTATAGCTGATGGCTAACTAGTAAATTCTAGAAATAGAAGCGCCTAGAAATATGTCAACGAGGAAACCAGACAGTATAAAAGGCGGCAACAGTTGAGGCACGACAATCAGTTTGATTTAAGCAATCTATCAGTTGCGAAGTGTTATTGTGAAGTACTTTAATAAAGGCCATTTTGCATTATAGAACAGTGGAGTTATTTATTCAACATTTTAGTGATTCGAACGTTAGTAGAAGGTTGCAAATAAGAGGAATTTCAGTAAATTCGTTACAATAGTAATCACATGACCAAAAAAATTTCGAAGAAATGTTGAGAATTTTGAAGGTCTATTAAAAACACGCACACATTCAATTTTATACTCAGTTGAGCAGAGCTCACAGAGTATATTAAGTTTGATTGGATAACGGTTGGTTGTACATATATATAGGAATCGAAATATATATAGACTTCCATATAACAAAATAATCAGGATCGAAAAAAAATTTGATTTAGCCATGTCCGTCCGTCCGTCCGTCCGTTAACACGATAACTTGAGTAAATTTTGAGGTATCTTGATGAAATTTGGTATGTAGGTTCCTGAGCACTCATCTCAGATCGCTATTTAAAATGAACGATATCGGACTATAACCACGCCCACTTTTTCGATATCGAAAATTTCGAAAAACCGAAAAAGTGCGATAATTCATTACAAAAGACAGATAAAGCGACGAAACTTGGTAGATGAGTTGAACTTATGACGCAGAATAGAAAATTAGTAAAATTTTGGACAATGGGCGTGGCACCGCCCACTTTTAAAAGAAGGTAATTTAAAACTTTTGCAAGCTGTAATTTGGCAACCGTTGAAGATATATAATGATGAAATTTGGCAGGAACGTTACTCCTATTACTATATGTACCCGTAATACAAATTAGCAAAATCGGAGAAGGACCACGCCCACTTTAAAAAAAAAAATGTTTTAAAGTAAAATTTTAACAAAAAATTTAATATCTTTACAGTATATAAGTAAATTATGTCAACATTCAACTCCAGTAATGATATGGTGCAACAAAATACAAAAATAAAAGAAAATTTCAAAATGAGCGTGGCTCCGCCTTTTTTCATTTAATTTGTCTAGGATACTTTTAACGCCATAATTCGAACAAAAATTAACCAATCCTTTTGAAATTTGGTGGGGGCATAGATTTTTTGACGTTAACTGTTTTCTGTGAAAATGGGCGAAATCGGTTGATGTCACGCCCAGTTTTTATACACAGTCGTCCGTCTGTCCTTCCGCATGGCCGTTAACATGATAACTTGAGCAAAAATCGACATATCTTTAATGAACTTAGTTCACGTGCTTACTTGAACTCACTTTATCTTGGTATGACAAATGAACGAAATCCGACTATGACCACGCCTACTTTTTAGATATCGAAAATTACGAAAAATGAAAAAAATGCCATAATTCTATACCAAATACGAAAAAAAGGATGAAACATGGTTAGGTAATTGGATTGTTTTATTGACGCGAAATATAACTTTAGAAAAAACTTTATAAAATGGTTGTAACACCTACCATATTAAGTAGAAGAAAATGAAAATGTTCTGCAGGGCGAAATAAAAAACCCTTAAAATCTTGGCAGATATTACATATATAAATAAATTAGCGGTATCCAACAGATGATGTTCTGGGTCACCCTGGTCCACATTTTGGTCGATATCTGGAAAACGCATTCACATATACAACTACCACCACTCCCTTTTAAAACTCTCATTAATACCTTTAATTTTATACCCATATCGTACAAACTCATTCTAGAGTCACCCCTGGTCCACATTTATGGCGATATCTCGAAAAGGCGTCCACCTATAGAACTAAGCCCCACGCCCTTTTAAAATACTCATTAACACCTTTCATTTGACACCCATAACGTACAAACAAAGTCTAGAGTCACCCCTGGTTCACCTTTATTGCGATACCTCGAAAAGGCGTCCACCTATAGAACTAAGGCCCACTCCCTTTTAAAATACTCATTAACTCCTTTCGTTTGATACCCATATTGCTCAAACGAATTCTAGAGTCACCCCTGGCCCACCTTTATGGCGATATCTCGAAACGGTGTCCACCTATGGAACTAAGGATTACTCCATTTTAAAATACTCATTAAAACCTTTCCTTTGATACCCATATTGTACAAACAAATTCTAGGGTCACCCCTGGTCCACCTTTATGGCGATATCTCGAAACGGCGTCCACCTATGGAACTAATGATTACTCCTTTTTAAAATACTCATTAACACCTTTCATTTGATACCCATATCGTACAAACGCATTCTAGAGTCACCCCTGGTTCACCTTTATGGCGATAACTCGAAAAGGCGACCACCTATACAACAACCAGCACTCCCTTTTAAAACCCTCATTAATACCTTTAATTTGATACCCATATCGTACAAACACATTCTAGAGTCACCCCTGGTCCACCTTTATGGCGATATTTCGAAACGGCATCCACTTATAGAACTAAGGCCCACTGCCTTTTAAAATACTCATTAACACCATTCGTTTGATGCCCATATTGTACATACAAATTCTAGGGTCACCCCTGGTCCACCTTTGTGGCTATATCCCTAAATGGCGTCCACCTATAGAACTATGGCCCACTCCCTCATAAAATACTTTTTAATGCCTTTCATTTGATACACTTGTCATATAAACACATTCCAGGGTTTCCCTCGGTTCATTTTCCTACATGGTTATTTTCCCTTATGTTGTCACCATAGCTCTCAACTGAGTATGTAATGTTCGGTTACACCCGAACTTAACCTTCCTTACTTGTTGTAGCTACACAGCTTCGCCATCGTACACAATCTTTGGTTCAACATTTTAAACTTTAGGAATACGCTATCACTTTATCTCTCCCTTCTCTTCCACTTTCTCTACCACTTTTTCACATACTTTTCGCTCACTTTATCTCTTTCTGCTTTTTGCTCACTCCAAGGCGAGTCCACACCAGCTTATGGCAAAGCGAAATCAACCTATGTAATTCGTTGTGCAGACTAATGTCAAGTCAAAAGAAAATTTACAATGCATGTCATATAAGTTTTTCTACGTTCCTTGCTCTCCTCTTTCTATATTCTCCCATCTATTACTTTCTCTATTCCTCTCTTTCCATCTTCCATCGGTCCCTAGACTTTTCTAACAAATCGCACCAAAAATAAAGTTTTTTGAATTTGACGAATTTGACGATTTTCGTGATTAAAAGCAAGACGAATTCAGTACCAGGTATTGTTATCCCTTCAGCTGATTGCTTCTTCTTGATAGTTTCCCATCAGCTGATTGCTTCTCCTTGACATTTGGTACGACAATATGCCACTTAATCGAAACCAATGCTAATTTACTTTTGACTTGAAATTCGTCTGCAATTGGGTTGACTTCGCTTTGCCATCACCTCGTATGAATTCACCTTGGCTAAATGTTATCGGTTCCTTTGTTATAGACTATGCGAGCCTTATCGCCTGTTGGTGGTGGCGAATTTCTGGATCATTACATCAAACTCTACTTGTACAAGGCTTATTTTCATGCAAGGCGAATCCATACCAGGTGGTGGCAAAGCGAATTCGACTAATTCGCCGTGCAGAAGAATGTCAAGTCAAAAGAAAATTTTTATTGATTAACTGACATATTTTAGTACCACGCGTTGTATGGAAAATAATCTAGAAGAAGCAATCAGCAGTTGGGATAACAACAACTGGTACTGAATTCGCCTTGGTTTCATGTAACTTATTATTACACTTTACATATTTAACACTGAATACTTTCATATTTCATTTACCACAAAAGCTTTTGGAAATAGTTTCAATAATTTCGTAAACCTGTCGAGTTTATAGAATTTTTCCAATCATTACAAATTCAAGTCGAAAAGATTAAAATTCATTAATTTTACAAAAATTAGCTGTATTTGCAAAAACACTGGAATTTCTATTAACTCTATAGTTATTATTTAAATATTACTAAGCCAAATCTAAATTAGTGCGTCCCAACGCAAAGAATAATTTTTTTAACCATTAAAAAATTTAACGATAGTCATTAATGGAGATAATGAAACCGTCATTAACTTCACGCTCCACCACGAAAACCAATAAAGGCGTTTCCAAAACTGCAATCCACAAGACGAAAATTGGCAAATGCCAACGTCCCAGTGGAACAATACATCGTAATCCATATTTGAATTTTTTGAGCGATTTTCGTCAACGTAATACAGGACTCTCCGCTGTGGAAACAATTAAACGTGTTCTAAAGAGTGGATGAGTATGGCAAAAGAGGATAAATTGCAATACATTGAAAAGGTTAGTAGACTTTATTTCAATTTAAAATGACGTACATTTGTAAGTATTTACAGTAAGCATTTTATGCACCTAAAAAGCGTAAGTCAGCACACTCCCCTAAGTCTTTGGGGACAAATTTTGCAGTTACAACAACAACATAAAATGTATAATGTAATATCGCAGTATTTGACTAAGCTCCTGTATTCAGTTATTTCTGCAACTGAATGTTCGGCTTTCTTTTTTTCTCTGACAGTCATTATGGAATACCTGAAAAACGCCAGTAGCCGAGCCACAGCGGCTCATCGCCAACCTCGTGTTCTTGTATATAACAACTCTTGGATCGAAAAAAATGTATATATATATGTATATGTGTATATATGGACTGTGTTGTGCAAAGGTTTATGACCGTTTTCCCCAGCGGGTTAGGGGGCCTGTCGTAAGAGGCGACTAAAATACTAAATTGAGGGGTTGTGTAGCGCAACCCTTTCAAGGTGTTGCCAGCGCAAAATATAGCTTATCCAAGCCAATTGTCAACCTCACCTACCCGTGGCGAATCATGTTACTTTAACAGCGCGGCTCTGGAGACTCCAAGTTCATCATGGATCTAGGGGGGCGGTATGGCCTGGAAGGTTTAATGTGGTCATACTAAATCGTTCCCGAGATGGTCGGGCTGGTGCCTTAGTGGTGCTTGATACTGGAAAGTACCGGATCTGCATCCGGCAAAGGACCATCAACATCGATAACACTCTCCAAGGGCTTCGGGGAGTATCCTTATCGCTTCAACAACAACAACCGTCAAATTTTTGATCAGGCTCTAGCTAGCAGTTTGTAGTGGAAGTGACTGAAAAGCGGACTAGCTATCTTAAAATATGGATACATATTTTTCAAGGTATTGGGCAATCCGTATTGGAAAGGAAAGGAAAAGAATGTAGGTCGAAGAAAGTATTGGTAATAAACTGAGACTGAAGCCAGAACCATGCCTGTAACCGAAACTGGGCCGATCCGAGCCATAACGAATTCGGAACCGAATTTAAATCTAGAAACGAAAGCAGAAGCTAAAAGGGATAACTGAAACCAGAACCAAATCTGAAACCTAGACCGATAACGGGATCGAAACACGAACACATAACAGAGCGAAACCATAACCAAACCCAGATCGGATGTGGAATCAAAACCCAAGCCAAGCCCCGTCAGAAACGAGAACTGAAACAATGACCGAACTCGAGTCAAACCCAAGACTGATATTGAAACAAAATAGGTAAATCAGAAATATAAGGGAGAAAATAAGTCATTAGCGAAACCCGAGCAGAAACGGAAACCATAGCGAAAACTGAAATCATAATCAAAGTTGAAACCAAAATTGATACTGACAAAATCGATTTCTCAGTCAAACATGAAATTTAAATCTGAATCGAAAGTGACCTTGGCCAAACTTAAATTGTATTTATTATTATCATTATTATAAGGCCTCGGTGTTGTTGATGTTGTTGTTGTAGCTATAAGGACACTGCCCGAAGGCCTTGGGGAGTGTTATCGAGATGATGGTCCCATGCCTAATGCAGATCCGGTACCAAGCCCGACCATCTCGGGAACGATTTGTTATGACCACATGCGACATTCTAGGCCATACCGCCCTACCACCCCCTACATCCATGAGGAGTTCGGGGTCGCCAGAGCCTCGGCTGTAAATGAAACAGGATTCGCCACAGATAGGTGAGGTTGACAATTGGGTTTTTGGAGAAGCTATATATTGCGCTGGCAACCTGTCTATTTGGTATATTAGTCGCCTCTTACGACAGGCATACCTACCGCGGGTATATTCTAACCCCCTAACCCGCGTCGATGCACTGCTATCTTTATTTTGATCCATCGTTCTTGACCTTTCAGTCAGTCTATTGCTGTGTGTGGAGGCTTTTAATGTATTTGAGTACCTCCTCAGATTTTTTAATCCATATCATGAAGGGATTAAGAGTCACGCTACTAGATGGGAGAGTCTGCCTTGCCTTATCGCTTGTTGGTGGTGGCGAATTTCTGGATCATTACATCAAACTCTACTTGTACAAGGCTTATTTTCATGCAAGGCGAATCAATACCAGGTGGTGGCAAAGCGAATTCGACTAATTCGCCGTGCAGAAGAATGTCAAGTCAAAAGAAAATTTTTATTGATTTCGATTAACTGACATATTTTAGTACCACGCGTTGTATGGAAAATAATCTAGAAGAAGCAATCAGCAGTTGGGATAACAACAACTGGTACTGAATTCGCCTTGGTTTCATGTAACTTATTATTACACTTTACATATTTAACACTGAATACTTTCATATTTCATTTACCACAAAAGCTTTTGGAAATAGTTTCAATAATTTCGTAAACCTGTCGAGTTTATAGAATTTTTCCAATCATTACAAATTCAAGTCGAAAAGATTAAAGTATATTGATTTTACAAAAATTAGCTGTATTTGCAAAAACACTGGAATTTCTATTAACTCTATAGTTATTATTTAAATATTACTAAGCCAAATATAAATTAGTGCGTCCCAACGCAAAGAATAATTTTTTTAACCATTAAAAAATTTAACGATAGTCATTAATGGAGATAATGAAACCGTCATTAACTTCACGCTCCACCACGAAAACCAATAAAGGCGTTTCCAAAACTGCAATCCACAAGACGAAAATTGGCAAATGCCAACGTCCCAGTGGAACAATACATCGTAATCCATATTTGAATTTTTTGAGCGATTTTCGTCAACGTAATACAGGACTCTCCGCTGTGGAAACAATTAAACGTGGCGCTAAAGAGTGGATGAGTATGGCAAAAGAGGATAAATTGCAATACATTGAAAAGGTTAGTATACTTTATTTCAATTTAAAATGACGTACATTTGTAAGTATTTACAATAAGCATTTTATGCACCTAAAAAGCGTAAATCAGCACACTCCCCTAAGTCTTTGGGGACAAATTTTGCAGTTACAACAACAACATAAAATGTATAATGTAATATCGCAGTATTTGACTAAGCTCCTGTATTCAGTTATTTCTGTAACTGAATGTTCGGCTTTCTTTTTTTCTCTGACAGTCATTATGGAATACCTGAAAAAACGCCAGTAGCCGAGCCACAGCGGCTCATCGCCAACCTCGTGTTCTTGTATATAACAATTCTTGGATCGAAAAAAATGTATATATATATGTATATGTGTATATATGGACTGTGTTGTGCAAAGGTTTATGACCGTTTTCCCCAGCGGGTTAGGGGGCCTGTCGTAAGAGGCGACTAAAATACTAAATTGAGGGGTTGTGTAGCGCAACCCTTTCAAGGTGTTGCCAGCGCAAAATATAGCTTATCCAACCCAAATCCAAATCCAAAAATAATATACCAAATAGACAGGTTGCCAGCGCAATATATAGCTTCTCCAAAAACCCAATTGTCAACCTCACCTATCTGTGGCGAATCCTGTTTCATTTACAGCCGATGCTCTGGCGACCCCGAACTCCTCATGGATGTAGGGTGTGGTAGGGCGGTATGGCCTAGAATGTCGCATGTGGTCATAACAAATCGTTCCCGAGATGGTCGGGCTTGGTACCGGATCTGCATTAGGCATGGGACCATCATCTCGATAACACTCCCCAAGGCCTTCGGGCCGTGTCCTTATAGCTACAACAACAACATCAACAACACCGAGGCGTTATAATAATGATAATAATAAATACAATTTAAGTTTGGCCAAGGTCACTTTCGATTCAGATTTAAATTTCATGTTTGACTGAGAAATCGATTTTGTCAGTATCAATTTTGGTTTCAACTTTGATTATGATTTCAGTTTTCGCTATGGTTTCCGTTTCTGCTCGGGTTTCGCTAATGACTTATTTTATCCCTTATATTTCTGATTTACCTATTTTGTTTCAATATCAGTCTTGGGTTTGTTTCAGTTCTCGTTTCTGACGGGGCTTGGCTTGGGTTTTGGTTCCACATCCGATCTGGGTTTGGTTATGGTTTCGCTCTGTTATGTGTTCGTGTTTCGATCCCGGTATCGGTCTAGGTTTCAGATTTGGTTCTGGTTTCAGTTGCGCATCCAATGCACTCAGACACATATACAACATACATAATAATTTGGATAAACAAAGATCAGCAGTAAAAGTCGCCAAACTAAGCGCCGCTACTAATTGGGACTTTTCTCTACATACTTACGTACAAGCATACGACACACCAACGCACGCGCTAAGCAGAAGCCGAAAGCATCAAACGGGGCCAACGCACCATCAAAACCAAATGACAGCGAACATACGCATAAACACAAATGATCGAATTCGATAGGTAAAGCAAAGACTGGAAAACATGGCAGGCATACAACAAGCGTACGTACGAGATTTGGCACATTGTTCGCTATGTATATTAGGGCTCCCTAAAATTGGGATATGAAATGCCGGGATAAGGGATCGCCATACATGATCGAAAATATGCATATATGTATATATACCGATGTACCACCATTTGTATGATAATGGAAAGAGGGAAAACGCATGTTAGCATGTAAGCGTATGTATGTACCAATAGAATACAGCGAAAGTAGCGTTAAACTAGAAATAGATTTTTGCATTTCCAACTTTTATAATTGTTATTGTAAAATTACTGACTGCCTGTGTGCAGTCCTACATAATTTTATAACTGAGGAATTATTACAATGAATTGTTTTTAGGAAATAACTGTCCACCTGCGTACAAAATCGTATATAAGGGCGGCAAATTAGCTTGTAAGATGAGAAGCTAGGAGATAGGCATACGAGTCAGTGGGCTTCTACCACTGACCAACACGACCTGAAGATTTCTACTTCATTTCGTGAATTATTTTATATTCAGTAGGAGGTTTCTACTCCAACTGACGGAGAGCTAGCAGAGGGGTTCTACCTCAGCTACTCTTATTTAGACAGGGACAAAGAATAGGAGTAGCTCTTAAGGGCATTGAATTTTTTAAATAAACTTTATAAGGCTTTTCAGAACTCCTTTGTCTATTTATTTTCATCGGAATAGGTTCTCCCACCAAATATAGGAACCCTGGACGGACTGGGCATACCTCAGCAGGAATAAGTCCGTCACACTACCCCCGAACGAATGGCGTTTGGGACGGGTAATCACTTTACACCCTGGATCGGATAACCATGTTCGAGTTGTGGAACTCAAAACACAAAACGGACTAATAACCCGAAATATTGCCAAAATGTGCGTGCTACCAACTGCCTAGCAGTGCCAACCCTACCTCTGGTACCCTCTGCTTCATGCCCCTAGCAATCTACATATAAGCTACCCTCCCCAACGTATTTTTCTAACCCATTTTTTGAGAAATACGTATTTTTTCTTTTCTTGTCTTTACAGGACCCGCAAATCTACGGAGACCCAGAAATGCCGGCTATGTGGGCAGCGACACGCGCTAAGGCAGTGCCGGGCGTTCCTCGCAATGAAGCCTGAGGAGCGCTACGAGTGCGCGAGAAACCACCGGTACTGCAGCAACTGCCTGGCAGTGTCACACAGCACCGGGGCATGTGACTCCCCGTCCAGCTGCCGAAAATGTGCCCTCGGCCACCACACGCTGTTACACAGGGCTCGACGCCAGAGCAACAACGCGGGACGCCATGAACACAACCCTCAACGCCGAGACCGGGCAACCCCGCGAGCACGCGCACAAACCCGCCAGAGAGCAACACAAACCCGATCGGCTCGTCAAAAGGAGGAGAAGCTAAGGCAACTAGTAACCGAGGCCCGGGCGGCCTTGGACAGGGTTTACGCCGCCCTTAACCCATCAACTCGTCGGGCGGGGGGGAGGGGGGGGGAGCATGTAGAAGACATGATCCAATTTTCGGACTAAGTCCGCCCCCTCCGTCTGGCAACACCCGGCCAGTGCGGCCAAGCGCAGGCAGTGCAGCTCAGCTGTGGCTTGCCAACCACCACCGCGCTCACTCACAAATCAGTTGTCATTAAACTACCGAATCGCCCACACGCATTAATCGTGCCCGCATCGCATTCGTTTTTTTTCTCCCGCCCGCCGTAGCGCAGTTTATTTAAAATTTTAAATTCATTTTTTATTTTATTATAAATTATAATAACTCAAGGTGAATTGTGAGTTATAAACGATAGCTACAAATATATATAGCATACCTAAAGTATAGTGCAGTAGAATTATTTTAAACACGCAGCAATGCGGATGTTGTGCCGCTTCATGAAATCGACTATCTCCGTAATCTTCCCAGTTAGTCAATTACAGTTTAACTGCAGAATTCTGAAGTGCATGAGGGGTGACGCCGCCACTCTAGGGGTAAGTGACTAGTGACTACGCCTAGGTTGTGGAAGGCCAGGACGCAATTGCTGGTGTGGCCTTGGGACTGGCGCCCTTGGGCAAGCATTGGGGTACCCGGATGATTTGGGTTTGCGACCTGGCAACATGGCGCGATGAAACCCGTCGAGGGGTTGCCGTTGCGGAGACCAGAACATCTAGGAAAGTGGCACCACCCAAGGCAGGAGCTGCATTGAGCGGATGTCGCAAACCTATATATTTTGTGCTGGCAGACGGTGCCAACGGAGGTAGGGATTAAGAGTCTGTTTCCCTGACCTGCATGATTGCTGCCATAAAACAGGGGGGGGGGGAGAAGAAGACGGGGGCAGGGGCTGATGCTCAGCATTGCTACCAGCTCTACTACGAAGGTAATAGTTATGAGTGGTTACAGCTGTTTGAGTTGTTGGCGCCGCGGGGCGCGAGCAGCAGCGGGTACTTGTTGTGGCTTGCTGAGCAGCGAGGCTGCTGGAAGGTAGTGGGGGCGCTTAGGCGTAGACTACGGGAAGCCCTTGGGCGTGAGCAGCAAGGAGCCACAAAAGATTTATAAAAGTTACGTGGACGTCGGGTTTTGGGATCAAGCCCAGAACAACATGTCCGATGCAACCATCCCTTGCACGATACACACTGAACAGAGTATGACCGTCCTAAAAAGATTCTTTTCTGGCAAATGCAGCAAAACCATTTCTCAGGACCGGGGTCAGGAGACCGACCCGGATTGGGTTCGATACCTTCCCGGAGTAAGAGAATATGTAGCAGTCCTGCTGCAAGGAGCTGCTGGGAGGATGACAATTTGTGGGAGGGACGAAACAAATTAAATGGGTTCACACAGAAATGACAGTCCTTGGTCGGGAAAAATCCCGAGTCGCTCCGGTACATAGAACCGACTGCCTGGCAGTCGTTGAAGATATCATGATGAAATTTGACAGGAACGTTAATCCTATTACAATGTGTGCTAAACAAAAATTTGCAAAATCGGATGACGATCACCCACATTTAAAATAAAAAATTTTAGTCAAATTTTAACAAAAAATTGAATATCTTTGCAGTATGTATATATGTAAGTAAATTCTGTCAACATTCAACTCCAGTAATGATATGGTGCAACAAAATACAAAAATAAAAGAAATTTTCAAAATGGGCGTGGCTCCGCCCTTTTTCATTTAATTTGTCTAGAATACTTTTAATGCCATAAGTCAAAAAAGAAAGAAATAAACCAATCCTTGTGAAATTTGGTAGGAGCATAGATTCTATGACGATAACTGTTTTCTGTGAAAATGGGCGAAATCGGTTGAAGCCACGCCCAGTTTTTATACACCGTCGACCGTCTGTCCTTCCGTTCGGCCCTTAACACGATAACTTGAGCAAAAATCGATATATCTTTACTAAACTTAGTTTACGTACTTATCTGAACTCACTTTATCTTGGTATTAAAAATGTGTTGAATCGGCCTGTGACCACTCCCACTTTTTCGATATCGAAAATTTGGAAAAATGAAGAAATGCCATAATTCTATACCAAATACGAAAAAAAGGATGAAACATGGTGATTGGATGGTTTTTTGACGCAAAATATAATTTTGGAAAAAGTTTATAAAATGGGTGTGACACATACCATATTAAGTAGACAAAAATGAAAAAGTTCTGCAGGGCGAAATCAAAAACCCTTGGAATCATGGCAGGAGTACTGTTCGTGGTATTACATATATAATTAAATTAACGGTACCCGACAGATGATGTTCTGGGTCACCCTGGTCCACCTTTATGGCGATATCTAGAAACAAACACATTCCAGGGTTACCCTAGGTCCATTTTCCTACATGGTAATTTTCCCTTATTTGGTATCCAAAGCTCTCAGCTGAGTATGTAATGTTCAGTTACACCCGAACTTAGCCTTCCTTATTTGTTTTTGTTAGTTTTCTGTACCTTTTTAAACGTTTTTATTTAGCTTGACTCTGTGTAGCGAGTTGTTAAAGAATTTTGTAATTAAAATTTAAGTAACTTTCCGATAAGCTATAAGCTTGAAACTTGGAATATAGTTCAAAACCCGATGACAATACAATAATAAGAAAAAAATCCAATAGGTGGCGCATGGATCGAAATATTTCAAAAAATCGTCCGATTTGGCTCATATTTGGAACAATTATTACATATAGTCCGGTAGATGTGACATAAAAATACTTTGGAGTTCGAGGAGGGACAAGCATACGTGGCGCTCAGTCGAGTAAAGTCTTTGGAAAGATTATGTATTGAGGACTTAGATTGTAACAAATTGTCTTACTTTCATTAAGTAATAATAATACTAAAATCTAGAAAATAATTAGGTAGGTCCTAGGTACTAGTTATCACACTCCTCATCAATATAGGGCGTTGATCAGACAATTAAATAAAAGCGTTGGACGCGTCAAATTTCTAAAAATATGAGGCGTATCGTAACCTAATTAAAGTTCAGTTGGTCTTACTTTTACTCTCAATAGAAATTTCTAAATGTAAGTATTGTTTTCAATAAAACCGTTTAACATAAAAACATTTTTTAAATTATTTTATTTATAACTTTGTTTAAGTTTGATTTGAAATAAGTGTTAAAACTTACATTGAAAAAATACATATACTTTTAGCTCTTTTTGCAATGGGTTTCGAATTTTCTTGAAGAAATTTGGCTTGACAAAAATTGGAAATCGAGTTAGCTTTTTACGCCCTCACTAGGGTAGGCACCTTGTCGTTGTTGCGAGGGCTTCGCCGATCTCCATAACGCCCGACTATGAGGCGGAGCTGTTTAGGAATGGCATCAACGCCGTTTCGCCTCATAGGAGGGCGGCGGGATGTCGGTGACCAAAAACTGCCAACCCCCCAATCCAGGGTTATGCGGACCGTGCCTATTGTACGATTAGCAGCCGGGGGATAAATTCGGCTGTATTCGAACGGAACCTTCCAGATACCGGGCCACCTCGGAAAGTATTGATGGCGTTACCACAGTAAGGGGCGCTGCTGTGGCTGGCGGTTCTTTCCCTGTATATAATACTGGACCGCTGAGCGCGCCTTGTCGGGCAGGTGGTCGTACGACCAAGATGAACGACTCATTACCAAATAGTAATAAGGAGGATGATAAGAGGAGTACTGAGTCGCAAGCCAAGGACGACAAATACGCATTAAGCGATGCGTCGGACTCAATGAACTCCGTGCTGGAAAAGCACACAAATGAAAATGGAGTAGCAGAGTGGAGAAGGGTACGGCGCAGTGGAAGTGAAAGAGATCTCTCGCAGTACCGTGCAGCACTAAGAATTGTCCAACGCCTGGGAGCAGTGGCCGATCCAACAGAAGTGGAGATCGAGCGCTTGGAATGGGCCCATGAGGCGGTAGAAGTAGGTAGAAGGCAGTTCAAAAGGTTTGCTGCTAGAAACCCTCGGTTATGCAACCGGTACGAGGAGGAAGAAGCGTCGAATGGCAGAATTAAGAGGCAACGTTCGGCGGAAGGCGACAAGCCTGCTTTCAAGAGGCAGAAAGAACCCAGTCCCAGAGCAGCGAGGCACGGCATTCGCATAGACAAGACAAGTATGCCCAAAGCTGTAAGACAGATGGGCCCCAATAGCGAGGTAGCAACTACCTCGAAAGCTGCGGGTCAGAGGGAAGTTCCAACTACGGAAGTAGGAGATAAGCCAAAGGGAGATAACGCTAAGACTCCGGCTTTCTCGGAGGTGCCAAATGGAGTTAACACTAAGGCGCCGGCTTTTCCCGAGAAGATGAGTGATGTGGCAAAGCAGTCACTGACTGTGGCGCTGTTTGATCGTAGCAGTCCTTTCGGACAGATGACTAGCAAAGGTGGAGATCTGTTGAAAGGGAGCTTATTAGCTTAATGCTTAATATGATGCGGGAACAACCAAGTAAGCCCCTTCCAACCTTTGATTCGGGTGGATGGTATAATGGTGTGAAGATGATAGCATGCGACAACATCGCGAGCTTGCGGTGGCTGGAGGAAGTGGTTCCAAACCTCCAAAGGCAAGGCACGAACGCACGGTTTGAGGTGGTGGATAAAGCGCAAATCCCCACGGTACCAAAACTTAAGGTATGGATACCATGCGTGATAAAGTCGGAGGATACACTGCGACTTCTGCAGAATCAGAATCCGAACATACCGACACAGGATTGGAAGGTACTTACTGTATCTCGGCATACGGAGGAAGGTCAGTTCTACATCCAAATAAACAAGCAGGCGGAGGATATATTGTACACGCAGCTTGGAAAAATATCCTTTGGTACAGGCAAAATTTATATGCGACTCAGGAAAAGAAGTCCCGATGATAAAAATCCTAACACGCTGGAAGTGGGCGAAGTGCGAAAAGGACCACAAAAGCCTAAGGGAAAAAAGACAGGTGGAGGCAGCCGACGTGACCACGAAGGTGTTAGAAGAGGACCAACAGTCAGATGGTGCTGTGAGTCGCACAAGGGAATACCCGGCACAACAGTTACAAGAGGCTGAAGGGGGCTTCGAATACTCTAAACAAAAATGGCAAGGGGAAGACGATGACGTCATGGCGAAGGTGCTGGAGGGGAACAAACAGCCCAATGGTGCTGCGAGTCCTACAGATAAACCTCCAGCACAGTAAAGTGGCGTCGAGCGAACTCATAAACCTTGAGGAGGGTTCGTTTGGCGTGGAGCTGATCCAGGAGCCTTGGCCCTCATCGGGAGGAAAGGTTTCTGACCTTGGCGCGCGCGGATTTGCCGTTTACTATGCGCAAACGGAAGGACGGGTGCGAGCTGTAGTAATGGTAAGGAAACAGCTGCATTCATATATGCTGCCTAATTACACTACTGAGGACCTCGTAGTGGTGGCCGTTGAGCAAAGGAATAAGCACGCACTTATCCTGGCATCTTTATACATGGCCCATGCTGCGGAGGTTTCACCGATTGAGTGCAAGAGGCTAGTACAGGACGAAGAGCGCAAAGTGCGGTCATAGGTGCGGATGCAAATGCGCCCAACAATGCGTGGGGAGGAGCAGATACGAACGAGAGAGACGAATGTCTCTTTTGCAGATAGCCAACAGAGGAAATGTCCCTACATAAATTGGTCCAACATCCAACAATGTTTTAGATATTACACTGAGCTCCGAACGTGATATATCAAGGTATGATTGGATGGTTCTTGATAGACCATCCTTCTCCGACCATGCGTATATCAGCTTCAGCATCCCCATAAAGAGGGTAGAGCAGGGATGAACCTTTAGAAACCCTAGGTCATGTTGTTGTTGTACCGATAAGGTTGCTCCCCGAAGGCTTTGGGGAGTGTTATCGATGTAATGGTCCTTTGCCGGATACAGATCCGGTACCACAGCACCATTAAGGTGCTAGCCCGACCATCTCGGGAACGATATATGTGGCCAAATTAAACCTTCAGGCCATCTCTTCCCTCCCCACCCCCAAGTTCCATGAAGAGCTTGGGGTCGCCAGAGCCTCGTCTGTTAGTGAAACAGGATTCGCCGCGGATAGGTGAGGTTGACAATTGGGTTTGGAGAAGCTATATATTGCGCTGGTCACCTGAAAGATTGCGCTACACAGCCCCTTGAATCTGGTATTTTAGTCGCCTCTTACGACAGGCATGCCTACCGCGGGGATAATCTGACCCCCTAACCCCCTAACCCCTAACCCTAGGTCATCAAACTGGAATAAATTCCAGAAACAGGAAGAAACGAAACTGGGATAACCCAAAGAGGTTGCCAATGTGGAAGAACTGGAGGAGTCTAATGAATTCCCAACAAGGACGCTTATGACTGCGTATAAGAAAGCTTGGCCTCTAAGAAGACTCAGAGGAAAGCAAAGCCGCCATGGTGGAGAAATGTGCTGAGTCTTCTAAGAAGACAGGTAAAAGAAATGTTTAAGCTAGCAAAGACCGCGGAAAGCGTAGCGTGTCGGGACGAGTACAGGGATCTACTGAGGATGTACAAGCGTGAAATCTGGCACGGTTGAGAAAAGTCTCAGCAAGGGAAAATATAGTCCAGGGACTAATAAAGAAAGAGAACGGGGAACGGTCACGTAATAGTGAGGAAACCCTTGAGGTGCTTCTCGATACACATTTCCCATCGGGAGATGGTTTAGAAGAACCAGCAGACAGTACTCACACTTCTATCACGGAGCGGGTAGTGTCGGGCTTGGTGACCGATACCAAGATCGAATGGGCAGTGAAGACGTTTAAAATCGCCGGGCCCATATGGTATATCCCGGCCATACTACAACTGCACTCTTGAAAACTACAAGTGTAGCTTTCCTATCAAAGGCAGGGAAGATCGGGCACGTGTATCCCAAAGACTATAGACCCATTAGCTTAACACCATTTCTGCCCAAAACCTTTGAGAGGCTGATAGATGTGTACATAAAGTCCAACGTGGATGAAAAGCTGCTCTCCACAACTCAACATGCGTACACCAAAGGCAAGTCGTTAGACACCGCATTGCATAGGATGGTAATAGGCATAGAGAAAGCCCTGGAATATAAGGAATATGCTCTAGGAGTCTTATTAGACATTGTCGGGGCTTTCAATAATGTTTCTAAATGGGCGATTATGGATGGCCTTAATTACATTAAAGTACATCCAGCCTTAACCAGATGGATCGGCTGCATTTGCAGGAAGATTGCATCACAATGGATATTGTACGAGGCCACGAAATCAGGACAGGGGAACTCCGCAGGGAGGGGTGCTATCACTTCTGCTGTGAACGCTGGTCATCAACCAACTTCTCAGGCGATTTGATGTGGGACCCGTAAAACTTACGGCTTACGCGGATGACGTTGCAATTGTCATAAGTGGAAAGTGCCTTCCAACGATTAGCTCGCTGATGGATCGGGCGCTTCGGGATATTAATACCTGGCCATCAAATGTCGGGTTGAAAGTCAACGCAGATAGGACGGATATGGTCTTGTTTACAGATAGGTACAACGTCCCAAATTGGATCAGGGCCAAGTTGGGAGGGGTGACCCTACAGGAGAAACATTGCTCAAAGTATCTAGGAATCATCCTAGACAGTAAGCTGTCATGGAAGCTCAATGTGGAGGAGAGGGTGAAGAAGGCTTCAACGGCACTTTATGCATGTAAAAGAATGCTGGGGTGTATGTGGGGATTACCGCCTCTCTTTCTCATTGGCTTTTTACAGCGATTGTAAGCCCTATCCTATACCATGGAGTTCTTGTTTGGTGGAAAGCTACACAAAAAGCAACCTACCTCAAAAAATTTGAGGAGGTATGCAGACTATCAATGCTTAGCATTACGGGAGCCCTGAAAACAATCCCGACAGCTGCACTGTATGCCATTCTGCACATTCTACCTGTAGACCTGGTAGCAAAGTACATAGCGTTAACAACTGCAACCAGGCTCGGTGCCTGGGGCAGCTTGAGCGCTGACTATACGGCCATAGTAGTATAGCGGCATCAATCACAAGACGAACAGACTACCTGATTCCCTATATGCGCTTCGAGGGCGATCTTAAGGCCACAGTAGAGGGGGACGGTTGGCGCAAGGGTGTTCAATTGGCGGACGAGGCGATACATGTGTACACAGATGGTTCCAAAGTAGAAGAAGGAGTAGGGTATGCGGTATACTGTGCTGATCCGGAAATAAACAGATCCTACAGGCTGACGGATTACTGTAGCGTTTTCCAAGCGGAAATAATAGCCGTAACCAAAGCAGTAGAAACCCTGGAAGAAAATAGCACAAGCAATCGTGTTAACTTTTATATTGATAGTCAAGCCGCATCTAAGGCAATAATCTCGCATAACACAGCGTCTAAATGCGTGTTAAAGTGTAAGCAGTCCCTGGAGAGAATCGGGACAGGGAGAAGCATAAATCTATATTGGGTCCCAGGACATATGGGAATAGATGGGAATGAAAAAGCGGATGAACTAGCTAAAAAGGGCGCATCCCTTGAAACTTGCTCTGTAGACGTCCCAATTAGACTGGGCGAAATTAAGCGAAGGTGAGAGGTGCACATGATGGACCAGGCAGGAAAAGCGTGGGTTCAAGTGCGGGGCTGTAAAGTGTCGAAAATTATGAGCAGGTCTTACAACCTTAGACTAACAAAGTTGCTTCTATCATTAAAAAGAGAGGACTGTAGACTCATGATGGGTCACATTTAGATTAGGCTTGGTCAGTGATAGCAAATGTATAAAGTGCGGGTTGGAGGAGGAAACGATCGAGCACGTTCCGTGCTCGTGGTCTGCGCTTACCAGGGTAAGACTCCATCTATTAGGAATGATAAAGCTGTCAGATCGAGAAGCAGCAAGTGGCTTAAGTCCTAGGAAGCTTCTAGTATTTGGCAAGAGGATGGAGTTGTTTTATAACATAGGCACTAGTTTTTGATACGGTTTCTCAGTTTGGTCGTTAAAACAAAATTCTGGTAACACTACGGACTCATTCAGTCTATGTGAGCTCCTGATGGATCGGCCGCTTCAACCTAACCTAACCTAGCGTAAATATTGCCAGGGTATCTTATAGCGTTTCATCCTCCAACTAACAAAAACGACATTTGTGTATGGGATGAATTTAACTAAGTAAGGTTATATAGTAGACTACAGCGTCCCGTATAGTACCCAGAAAGAGTTCGTATGCCTCCCTGCTTAGATTAATGAGTTTGACTGATACTCTCGTTGCGGGGAATATAAACAATTCGGCCTGCCTTTGCCGTGGGTATTCAATCCAGTTTTGTCAGAACTGTTTTTTTCCCATTTACTTGTGGGCTCTAGACCATTGAAAGCTGCTAAATCACCCAGCTGGGCTAGGTAGTCATTATTTCTATGTCGCTGATGCCCGGTAACCCATCGTAAAAAAACCTTGTTTTTGACTCTCAGATAAAATGAAATGCATTCATCCACTAGCTTAGAAGTTATAATGAGGATACTCATCGAAGATATATATATTGCATGAATTTCTGCCTGAAAATAGTTGGGTAGTGTTCCATTGGTATTGATTTCTTGAAGTTCGCCCCATGAACGCCAGCTCCCGTTACTCCGTCATCCATCCGTGAACCAGACTTCTGAGTCAGGGTAAACATATGGAAGAGTTCATATACCATGTCATGTTACAGCTCTTTAGCATAGAGATATTTTGAAGTCTTACATGCCAACCTAATAAAAACGCCCTGCGGCAGTTTTCTGTCAAAAATTTCTCATCACATATAAATTGTATGAGAGCAACCGAAATTGAATTTACTGCGTAAAAAGCTAGGTTAGGTTAGGTTGAACTGGCCGGTCCATGAGGACCTCACATAGACTGAATATGTCCGTAGTGTAACCAGAAGTTTGTTTTAGTGACCAACCTGAAAAACCCTATCAAAAACCAGGACATATGTTATAAAATAACTCCGTCCTCTCGGCAAATACTAGAAGCTTCCTAGGATTTAAGCCACTTGCTGCTTCTAGATCTGACAGCTGTATCACTACTAATAGCTGGAGTCTTAGCCTGGCAAGCGCAGGGCAAGAGCACAGAATTTACTCGATCGTTTCCTCCAGCCCGCACTTCCTACATTTGCTATCACTGGCCAAGCCTAATTTAAAGGCATGTGACGCCAGAAGGCAGTGTCCAGTCAGAATACCCGTCATGAGTCTACAGTCCTCTCTTTTTAATGATAGAAGCAACTTTGTTAGTCTAAGGTTGTAAGACCTGCTCATAATTTTCGACACTTTACAGCCCCGCACTTGAACCCACGCCTTTCCTGCCTGGTCGATCATGTGCACCTCTCACCTTCGCTTAATTTCGCCCAGTCTAATTGGGACGTCTACAGAGCAAGTTTCAAGGGATGCGCCCTTTTTAGCTAATTCATCCGCTTTTTCATTCCCATCTATTCCCATATGTCCTGGGACCCAATATAGATTTATGCTTCTCCCTGTCCCGATTCTCTCCAGGGACTGCTTATACTTTAACACGCATTTAGACGCTGTGTTATGCGAGATTATTGCCTTAGATGCTGCTTGAGTATCAATATAAAAGTTAACACGATTGTTTGGGCTATTTTCTTCCAGGGTTTCTACTGCTTTGGTTACGGCTACTATTTCCGCTTGGAAAACGCTACAGCAATCCGTCAGCCTGTAGGATCTGTTTATTTCCGGATCAGCACAGTATACCGCATACCCTACTCCTTCCACTACTTTGGAACCAAATTTTAATTACAAAATTCGTTAACAACTCGCTACACAGAGTCAAGCTAAATAAAAACGTTTAAAAAGGTACAGAAAACTAACAAAAACAAATAAGGAAGGCTAAGTTCGGGTGTAACTGAACATTACATACTCAGCTGAGAGCTTTGAAGACCAAATAAGGGAAAATTACCATGTAGGAAAATGGACCTAGGGTAACCCTGGAATGTGTTTGTTTCTAGATATCGCCATAAAGGTGGACCAGGGTGACCCAGAACATCATCTGTCGGGTACCGTTAATTTAATTATATATGTAATACCACGAACAGTACTCCTGCCATGATTCCAAGGGTTTTTGATTTCGCCCTGCAGAACTTTTTCATTTTTGTCTACTTAATATGGTATGTGTCACACCCATTTTATAAACTTTTTCCAAAATTATATTTTGCGTCAAAAAACCATCCAATCACCAATGTTTCATCCTTTTTTTCGTATTTGGTATAGAATTATGGCATTTCTTCATTTTTCCAAATTTTCGATATCGAAAAAGTGGGCGTGGTCACAGTCCGATTCAACCCATTTTTAATACCAAGATAAAGTGAGTTCAGATAAGTACGTAAACTAAGTTTAGTAAAGATATATCGATTTTTGCTCAAGTTATCGTGTTAAGGGCCGAGCGGAAGGACAGACGGTCGACTGTGTATAAAAACTGGGCGTGGCTTCAACCGATTTCGCACATTTGCACAGAAAACAGTTATCGTCATAGAATCGATGCTCCTACCAAATTTCACAAGGATTGGTTTATTTCTTTCTTTTTTGACTTATGGCATTAAAAGTATTCTAGACAAATTAAATGAAAAAGGGCGGAGCCACGCCCATTTTGAAAATTTCTTTTATTTTTGTATTTTGTTGCACCATATCATTACTGGAGTTGAATGTTGACAGAATTTACTTACATATATACATACTGCAAAGATATTCAATTTTTTGTTAAAATTTGATTTAATTTTTTTTTTGAAATGTGGGTGATCGTCATCCGATTTTGCAAATTTTTGTTTAGCACACTTAGTAATAGGAGTAACGTTCCTGTCAAATTTCATCATGATATCTTCAACGACTGCCAGGCAGTCGGTTCTATGTACCGGAGCGACTCGGGATTTTTCCCGACCAAGGACTGTCATTTCTGTGTGACCCCATTTAATTTGTTTCGTCCCTCCCACAAATTGTCATCCTCCCAGCAGCTCCTTGCAGCAGGACTGCTACATATTCTCTTACTCCGGGAAGGTATCGAACCCAATCCGGGTCCGTCTCCTGACCCCGGTCCTGAGAAATGGTTTTGCTGCATTTGCCAGAAAAGAATCTTTTTAGGACTGTTTAGGCCACAGGCCTAAATATATCTCCCCTCCCTCGTAACATAATTTCCTTAGTTATTTTCCTCCGTTTACTACCACCTACATATGCTTGTACTAATACAAACAGGCATGTGTGAGTGGTTGTACGTATGTATCTTAGATTTTTACCGCTGTGAGCCCGCGGTACAGCAACTTTGTTGCCGGGAAACCCAACGAAGGAGCTGTATCGTGGGTTCATCGGCTCATGTGGAAAAGAGTCTCGTCCTCTTTTAATCCAGCAGCCAGCAAAGGAACACGTAATCGCCCGTTCACGTAAGTTCAACTTTTCAAAATTATTATCACATATATATCATTTTCCACAACATTTGTTAAACCTTTTCTTAACACTTGTTGTATTTATATAAATAAAAGCACTTTGTGAATTCTTTTTATTAATACGAAATCCTTTTGGTGTTTTTATTTTCTTCCCCCTCTTTCGCCTTAACTATTATTTAACAAATTCGTGGGTGCGCGCCGTTGCCACCACGCATTTGTTCATGGTCCTTACCACGCCGGTAAGAAGAGCCAATCACCAAGAACTACAGTCCACTCCACTCCCTAGGCAATTAAATCGAGGAAGAAGAGATTTACGATAGTGATAATATATTCATCAGCAATTGGCATACACAAACAGATTTGAGCGACATCCAACCTCCAAACAACATCAACAACACCGACAATCCACAAAAGTCAATCTACTAATCCATATCAGCAATTTATTGAAAGATACGTGGTTTGAAAATATTCCGTGCTAGGTAGGGTTTTCCTTTTCACTTTTAATAAAATTTCACAAAATAAAATTACAAATTACAAAGTGACCTTTTTATAGGTAATAGTGCAAGTGATTTTGTTTTTTTTTCCGTGAAGTGAGAAGTCTCATCTTGTGCAAAAATAGGAAAAGGCGCTTAACGCAGTCATTTAAAGTTTGTGCAACACGCCTTGTGACTATCCGGAACTATCCCCCACCAGCGGTAAGATTTTCCGGACACAGCTCAAGGTAGCACAACACTGCTCTAAAAGGTTAACATAACCTCAAACACCGATTTGCGTCACTTTTCGATTTTCACCTTTGCAGGATTTATCTGAAAAAATTAATTTAATCCACTGCACAAAAATTCGATTTGTTAAGGTTGCTTATTCAGAAACCTGTAAATTTATTTTAGGCGCATATTTAATTAAATAAAATTTTCTTCCACATAAAAATCACTTGCACTTATTTACACGGGCAATACGTTTGCAAGTTAGTTTTGTGCTATAGTACAAAGTGCACTTAGTTACATACACATATATTGTTGTTGTTGTTTGGGTGGCCAAAAGGCTTATTTCCTGTTAAATTTTTTAAAAATTGAATTATTTTTATTTTTCACTTGCGGCAATACACAAATCAGTTTTTGACTGATCTAATTTTTTGTGATACAAAAGATCACAGCCCTTGGTTAAATTACCAAAAAGTCCATAACGAACGTTCATACATTTCTTTATTTTTTCACTAACACCACTTTCTTCACTAGCCATTACTTATTGGCTTACACAAGTCATTGGCACATCTGCATTAGAGCATTCTTTGAATAATTACGTGGGTGCGCGCCGTTGCCACCACGAAAATTACACATTCTTTAAATTAATTCCTAGCTTTCTCGCAAGCTTCGAGGCCACTTCCTCGAGAGATCTCTCTCAAACACAGTCCTTCGTTTCAGTTCATTTTCACTCAATACTCTCTGCAAAGGCAATTAATCAATTAATATTTCAATAAATTTTCATATAATGGATACCTATACACGCCAAGCAGATGCAGTGACGGAGTATGAAAATGACTTCAACGACATGTCACCTTCACAACACAGCAAACACTCCCTAATATACCAAAGGGATGAGTTAAAAACTCTGTGGGAAGCTACGAAGGTGACATACGAAAAGCTCTTAGGTTCATCAGAGCTTGATTCAAAGGACTTATCGGCTATCAAGAAGAAGCATAAAATGTGCTATTTCAGCTTCCTAAAGTGTCAGGCGGCAATAGCTGAGCTTTTGGAAAATTTTGAAAAGAAAGATAAGAAAGTAGATGTCTCAGATAACATGGAATATCATGTGCGCCTGCCAGCATGTGATACGGATATTTTCAAAGGTGACTATATTTCATGGCCGTCTTTTAGGGACATGTTCACTGCCATATATATTAATAATAGTAAACTCCATGCAGTGCAAAAACTATACTATTTAAGGCAAAAAACTCAAGGGGAGGCCAAAGAGATAGTGGAACGGTGTTCCTTAACAACAGACGGTTTCGATACAGCGTGGAAAAATGTATGTGACCGATACGAAAACAAACGTATCTTGGTCAATGCCCAATTAAAAATTCTTTTTAGTTTAAAAGCAGTTGAGAGCGAATGCGGTAGTTCCATTAAAAAACTGCAACGTGAAATAAACAATTGTATCTCAGCGCTTCAATGTCACAAGATTGACATATCAAACTGGGATGCAATTCTAACGTATTTGTGCTCCACAAAACTGCCAGAAACCACACTGGCTCTATGGGAACAAACCATAGAAAATAAAACAGAAATTTTAAAATGGGCAGATATGGATAAATTCTTATCCAGCAGATTCCAAACGTTGGAAACTGTCGTAGATATAAGAGGGGATACGGTTTCAAAACCCTTTAAGCCACATGCTTCTCGTTCCTCGGCAGATACATCGTCGAAACGATTAGGGTCCTACCAGGCAAGTGCAACAGTAGCCAAACCTACGTGAAAGATGTGCAAAAGTCCTGCACATCGAATTTCAAAGTGTGAAAAGTTCTTACGTTTAACACCCAATAAACGGTTTGAACAAACTAAGAGCAGCCGTGGGTGCATAAACTGCCTTTCTGCTGGCCATTCGGTGACAAAGTGCACCAGTCAAATGAACTGCGCCACATGTCATTTAAGACATCATACGCTGCTTCATATTTCGAATCAGCCAAAACCAACCAATACTTCAGACATTATCGGAGCATCTGCATCTACCTCACGGGAAGCTCAAATACGACGCAATGCTGAAAGGGAAAATGCTCCGATTAATAATGTGAACTCATGTTTCGCAAACACAAATAAAGGGGTATTACTAGGGACAGCTCAGGTCAATATTCATTTTAATGGTGTTGACTATTCGGCGAGAGCCCTGATAGACTCGGGATCTGAATGTTCATTCATTACCGAGAAACTAAAGCGCAGAATTAATCTGCCATCTAAACGCATGCATGCCCAAGTTTCGGGCATCAATAATACAATGTCTGCACAAGTAAAAGAAGCGTGCAACATACAATTGCGGTCACCAACAGACCCATTAATCGAGATCAATACGATCGTGCTGGTTTTACCACAATTAACAGGGAATCTTCCAACTTGTCAAATAAACGCAATGACTAGGCAAGCATTCCCTGACTTAGTACTGGCTGACAAAAGATTCTTTGTCAATGAGCCAGTCGACTTAATTCTGGGCGGAGACATATACCCCCAAATTATGCTAGGCGGTATCAGGAAGGACGTGCTAAACACATTAATAGCACAGGAAACGGTGTTCGGCTGGATTTTGACAGGCCGGACAGATGCGGTTGATACAAATAAGACCCTAGTTTCATATTTCAATGAGGTCACTTTATATAAACAATTGGCGGCCTTTTGGGAGATAGAGGAAATTCCAAAGAAAAGGAGCATCAATAACGATGACACTTACTGCGAGGAGCTATACAAATCCACAACAGTTCGGAACAACGATGGCAAATACGTAGTCTCCTTACCCTTTAGGAAAGAGTTTAACTTAGGCCCCTCATTATGAAGTGCGTGCTCTCAATTCTATCGCAACGAGACACGACTTGCGAAAAACCCAGTCCTTCAAACGGAATACAATAGAGTTGTATCCGAATATGAAACTTTAGGGCACATGAAACAAATAGGCAATATTTCTCCAGACTCAAGTGACTGTTACTTCCTACCTCACCATGCTGTTATAAAGGAGGGAAGTACAACGACAAAAGTCAGAGTCGTATTTAATGCATCTTGTCCTACCACTAATGGCAAAAGTTTAAATGATGCCTTATATCCAGGTCCGATTCTTCAATCCGACCTGACAATTCTTATACTACGTTGGCGGCTGTTCAAATACGTATTTAACAGCGACATAGAGAAAATGTATCGCCAAATATGGGTCAATGAAGACCAAACAAAATATCAGCGAATCATATTTCGCAAATGCCCCAAAAACCCAATTAATATTTATGAATTGAAAACGGTAACCTTTGGGGTTAATTGTGCTCCGTATCTTGCGATTCGAACGCTGCACCAACTAGCTGATGACGTGGGACATCGCATCCAATGGCAGCAGATATACTGCGAAATTGCATGTACGTTGATGACGTACTCGCCGGTGGACACAGCATCGAAATTGCAATCAAGGCAAGGGACGAAATATAATTGGCATTGCAATCGGCAGGTTTCCCATTGCGAAAATGGACGTCCAACTGCAAGAAAATCCTACAGGGCATACCGAAGCAACACCTATTAAGCGAGGATTTTCTTGAGTTTGAAGACACCAGCATGGTAAAAGCACTCGGTATCAGGTAGAACGCCCATTTCGACTACTTTTACTTCACAGCGAAACCCTTTGACAATAACCACGCCGTAACAAAAAGGTCAATACCTTCTGCGATCGCGAAACTTTTCGACCCTCTTGGCTGGCTGGCACCAGTCGTAATTGTAGC
Organism: Eurosta solidaginis; assembly: GCF_040869045.1. Lineage (NCBI taxonomy): Eukaryota > Metazoa > Arthropoda > Insecta > Diptera > Tephritidae > Eurosta > Eurosta solidaginis. The sequence continues at coordinate 813,965 of NW_027136899.1, forward strand.
CAAAATAATAATGCAAAATATTTGGTTGGAAGGGACAGGCTGGGATGAAGATGTGTCTGAAACTACTCTACATCGGTGGCAATCATTCATGACGGACTACGAAAAGATCAACGATATACGCATACCGCGATGGGTTCACTACACATTGAAGGACAATGTCGAAATACATGGATTCAGCGATGCCTCGGAAAAAGCATATGCCGCCACTGTTTTCCTGAGGGTACAAACAAAGGATCAAGTCTTCACCAACCTGTTGATGGCCAAAACGAGAGTAGCCCCGGTCAAAACCATATCATTGCCACGACTGGAACTCTGCGGCGCAGTCCTACTTGCAGAAATTATAGAGTCGGCCATATAAAATATGCAACTTTCAAACATTAAAGTAACCCTTTGGACAGATTCGACTATAGTACTGGCATGGATCCGAAAACCACCATGTTCGTGGTCAACGTTTGTGGCACATCGAATAACGAAAATCATCGACAAAGTATGGCGGCATGTAGGCTCTGCGTCAAACCCTGCAGATTTGGTGAGCAGAGGCCTCCTCGCTTCGGATCTAATCGACAATTCTTTGTGGTGGCAGGGGCCTTCTTGGTTACAAGAAGACAACGAAAATTGGCCAACACAAGAAGAAGATTACAATACAAATATGGAGGAAAAGAGGGTGAAAGTTCATACAACTTCGGTCAAAAATAACTTTGATATTCTGGATAGGTTTTCCGATCTACCGAGGGCTTTGCGGGTTATATCCTATATTCTTCGGTTTTTCCATAATACGCACCCAACAACTAAAGCCTCTTTTAAAAGGGATTCTCATTCGATAGCCTCTCACGAAATAGAAAAAACAACACGAAGATTGATAATAGTATGCCAAAGGCAACATTATCAAGAAGAGTACACAAATTTGAAGTCAGGAAAGCTAATAAATGGCAAGAGTGAGATTTTACCCCTGAACCCATATATAGATGAAGAAGGCATCATTCGAACTGGGGGGCGGACTGGGGAATCGAAAGACATGTCCCATAATGAAAGTCATCCCATTATTCTTCCTTACACTTGCAGGTTATCCAGACTTATAGTCCAATCCTCTCATGAGACCACCCTGCATGGAGGGAACCAGCTGATGCTACGTCATATCCGCACTCAGTACTGGATCCCACGTGTTAAAATAATGATAAGGTCGGTTATCCACAACTGCAAAGTCTGCACTATTTACAGGAAGCGGACACAAATGCAACTTATGGGGAACCTTCCGAAGGAGCGCACCACCTTTTCTAGGGCCTTCACCAACACCGGGGTAGATTTCGCGGGACCATTCGATATAAAATCCTACAGAGGGAGGGGATGTCGAATTTCGAAAGGATACGTCTGCCTGTTTGTCTGCTTTTCGACGAAAGCCATCCATCTAGAAGCGACAAACGACCTTAGTACCGGGTCCTTCCTAGCTGCCTTCGCCAGATTCGTATCCAGACGAGGCTGTCCAAAAAACGTTTACTCCGACAATGGTACTAACTTTGTCGGAGCTTCTCGATCTTTACGATCCGAGTTTAAAGCATTTCTGCGTGAAGCAAGGGACGGAACGTTGACTAAATATAGCCATCACATTATAGAATGGCATTTTATACCGCCACGCGCTCCTCACATGGGAGGTTTGTGGGAAGCGGAGGTAAAAAGTTTTAAGACCCACTTTAAAAAGCTCGCGTCCGATCATAAATATACTCTCGAAGAGTTTACAACCCTCTTATGTCGAATTGAGGCCTGCCTCAACTAGAGACCTCTAAGTCCCTCATCGAACGACCCTTCCGACCTGGAGGCGCTTACTCCAGGCCATTTCCTCGTAGGCGGGCATCTTTTAGCTCCACCTGAACTCGACTGTAGTGAAAACCCTGCCTCCATTGTAAACCGATGGCAAAAGATGAAAGCCCTTCATCAAACCTTTTGCAAAAGATGGAAATCGGAATATCTCACCGAGATCCAGAAAAGGTATAAATGGAAACATCCACAATCCAACGTAAAACCCGGGGACCTAGTCGTCATAAAAGAGGACAACCTACAACCAAACGAGTGGAGAATGGGGAGAGTCGTCAACACACATCCAGGTTCCGATAACCGTGTACGTGTTGTTGACGTCAATACAATTAAGGGACAAATTAGCAGACCAATCGCGAAACTGGTACTACTTCCGCCCAACGACAACGAAAATGAACTTTAATAGTCCACATTCCTCCATCCCAAATAACCCAGCTCTCGTTCACCCCGAACGAGGCCAACACCCTGGTAACCCTGCTCTCGTTCACCCCGAACGAGGCCAAGCCAACACACAAAAAAACCCGCTCTCGTTCACCTCGAACGAGGCCAACATACAAATCACCCAGCTCTCGTTCCCCCGAATGAGGCAAACACAACCTAACGCAGATTCACTATCTGCCGCAGAATACAATTGAATCATTCTTTTTTTCTCTCCTCATTACAATCTCCAACTGCCTTTCTACTTCGAAGGCTAAGTTTAGATTCAAATTGTCAAAAAAAAGAAAGGTTTAAAACTGGTCAATTGAAATAATAGCCTTCCAATTGTTGAAGTAGTTTGTTATAAAAAGAGAAAGCCTTAAATCATCTTCATGGTGTCCAAACATAAGACAATCTATTGCTTTCCTCTACATGTCAAAATGGCACTACTATATGTCCTACTTATTGCGCTATTATTGGACAATGGACTTTGCGAATGAACACATTGCGCACTGACCAAATAGAGTAAATTGTGGATATATTGGCCGATGACAAAACGAAAACAGATACTAGAGTTTAAGCTATTTGAATTTAAATACATCAAAGTACATATGTCTATCGGCGATTTCGTTGGAGCTTCATAACTCCGAAAAATTATGTCTAGTTCCAGATTTGTACTCAATTTTCTTGCTATCATGAAAGCTAAAACGACCCAGAGAGCCTACGTTAATTGACTGTAATTACAAATATTGTGTTTAAAAGAATATTTTTTCTTAGAAAATATAGAATAGTATATTACTCTTGCAAGTTGCCTACCCACAAACCAGTAAAGATACCGTGTTCCATCTGGCCAGCACCATATACCGCCAAGAAGAGTATATGATGGAACTTTTATTAAGAGCTTTATAATGAATTGCCCTTTACCTAATTGTTTAATCACCAATTAAGGACGATCGAATGTAGGTTAGTACTTTCTCATGCAGTACCCTTCATATGGTACATTGGCAACACCTGTTTAGAGCGATGACAATTTTCGGAATGGGAATGTTGAAATATTTTTCATTTGCTTCTTTATTATTCAATTCTTAGGCAAATTTCAATAAAAATCCTTTTCCAGTTAACTTCTTTGTGGATTATTACTATTTAAATAACGAAAAGACGGGTAATCACAGACAATACTAAATATTTGTGCTGATGTCTTGAATTGACTTTAATTAAAAGTAAGCCAGATTCCTGACTAAGGAGTGACTGAATGAAGAAACAGCATTCTTGAATGGATGATTTAAAACTTCAAACGATTTCACACTTTTAAGACTCTGGTTTCAAAATTAACTATCTAACCTAATCGCAGGGAGATGTCTTCGGCGTAATATAGCAAAACTTCATTTCTTGTATTTTACTAATAAATCACAATTACATTAAGATTATGTACTTGAATATTACGCGTAGTTATTTTTATGTAAATGAATCATGATGTTAACAAAAAAAACAACCTGTATGCTTCATAAAGTGATTGCCTATCTGATGCAAACAGGGCATAGTATCATACTGATGACTTTATAGTTTCCATCTTCAGCTGAATACTTCGAAAAATTAGCAATGATTGGTTGAGGACAGTTTGTTTTTACTCTAATTATAACGAACACTGATAGTTATCTTTCTTGGTGCTTTTTTTAATAGATTTTGTTGTTTGTTAAAAAATTTTTAATTTTTTTTTGACCGCCGAAATATTTTGGATATTTTCCAAAATGAGTGCCTACATATAACAGCAACAAACTCATTTTGGATTAATAATTATGATTACTACTATAAAACAATTAAATGAACATCCTACCACAAAAGGAAAAGCAACTTCATGCTGTAATATACCTGATTTTTTGGCATGCGCCATCTGCAACATTGGCGATTTCGCCAATTCTGGTGGATAAATCTCTTCTACCTTGCGGCGACAAAGGGACGCGTTATGCCAAGAAGTTGTAGATGTCTTCTGAATATTCTGCGCGAAGATAACGACCCAAATCATCCACTGCCAAATAAAGGGTCTCCCTATCGGTGTCAGGATCGCTAGAGGAAAGAAATGAAAAAATTCATTAATAAAATCACGTTTTACTTTCAACTCTTTAGGCAAACTGGTAAATAGCATTCCGGTGCATTTAAGCATGTCAATTCCATTTCAAAGCCATATGCAGCAGCCTCTTGTATTGGTGTTGGACATGTATGGACTGAATTTTGATGTACCATTTGTACACTTATAACAAGTACAGCTGCTCCATATGTCTGCGGAAGCAGACACTTGACTTACCGGTTTTTGGGGTGCTTGAAGCGGTCCACTAGACTAATCTGTCCCACCACATCACCAGCCAGGTCCACTGAACGTACAAGGTCATGGAAGTCATTACAAGCAAACCAGTATCGACTTCTACACCCGTTGGTAACCAAAATGAAAGACCATTCGTACACTGCGGATAACCTGAGACAGATTTGCACTTGGGTAGATTGTGCAGATTTGTTCACTGAATTGATTTAAAAAACCACTAGCATTAGACCAGAACAATCGTATGTCAGGTATATCGAGCACTGATACCGCTACCACCACCCCCCAACATCATAATCATCAATTACCGCACTATTTTCCACACCATAAATAGCTAGTGGGTTTGTATCTGTGACCACTGCTTTGGGGTTGTATAGTTTATTTGCGCTTGGCGTAGCATAACTGACACGTTTACGTTGTGCTTGTGCCAACTTTTTATCACGCTTTGAGTGAAACAATTTGCGTTTAAACTCAGCTAAAGTTTCCACTGTAGGTTCGGCACCATTCAAATTGGCAATACTAAATGCCCACCATATCTCAACAAATTCAGCAGCGTCACCAATGCGATAACTAACACACAGCTCTAAAGATTTCGTGATAACATCTTCGGTAACTTCGACACCCATTTCCTCAAATTGCGCTTTTAATTCTACACACATAACAAAGAAATCTGAATATAAATGTCCACAATGTAAAACTGTTTTTACAGTCTATCAACTTTTAATATACACACTCGTACACATACTGGAGAGAGGCCATACAGTTGTTCTTTGTGCAATCACTCATTTGCAGTGAAAGAGGTGTTAAATCGGCATATGAAACATCATACAGGTGAACGGCCACATCGTTGTATGGAGTGCAATAAAGAAGTTTCATACAACCACTTCAATTACGTACTCATGCGACGACTCATATTTTACCATTCGAATGTTCAGAATGCAATGAAAAATTAAAAAAAAAAAAGCTCAGCTTGAAAAGCACCAAATCCTGTATGAAAGCCAATTGTGCTCAAAGCAAAGCTGAAACGTTGCCCAACTTCCCCCAGAATATAAATAATAGAACAAGAGGTGTCAAACACAAACCAGTAAAAACATCAGACACAAAACGTAGTGGACGCTTTTCTGGTGGACGGAACATGTGCTCTATTTGTGGGAGTGGGGTGCTGATTACCAGCTTTTTAGGAGAAACTGCTGATTCGTGTGCAAATTTGAGCTGAATATTGGCTACGTGCCATTGGAATGAATTCGAAATCGATGCATCGCCGACAACTAAATAAAGCTTATATTTCCCAGATTTATAGCCAAATTCGGCACCATGTGCACCTACATCCATATCAAATTTGTAAGCTTTATTGCTCTTGTTCAGCAACAAATATTATTTCTTCTTTGTGTCAGCTTTTGATAGGCGTACGAATGCTTGATGGACTGTAATAACTTTTATTGTACTTTCGTCAATTAATACTGATTTCAGTAATAATTTTTGTGTGGTGTCTGCCTTCAGAACACTCTGCTTTTAACAGCCGAACTTGCGTCCGAATCCGCTACACCTATTTCTAAGGAATGTACTTTTGCTCTGCCAAGCACTTTGAATTTCAAAGTCTGTGTATACGTGTTATCTGCATTGATTTCTGCCAGATATACCTGCAAATAAAAGAGAAAGAAAAATTAATTAAGGAAAAAAGACTACAACTTCTATCCTCCATACTCACCACCGCGTGTTTTTTAATTCAATGATTTTTTTTCATTCAGGAAATGGAAAAAAATTTTAACAAATGTCAAATGTCTACACTATTCTCTTGACAGTCATGCACGACAACACCGACATTAGGGCTCATGCACAATCATCTCGCACACTACACGTCACGTACTACATGCCGCACTACACATCTCGCACACTACACGTCACGTACTACATGCCGCCCTACACGTCACGCACTACACGTCACGCATTACATGCCGCACGACATATCGAGCACAACACGCCACACATGTCGCGTATTACATATCTCGACCAATCATTCATTTGGTCGAGATTTAAAATACTTAATTCCACGAATTTCAACATTATCGACAATACACGTCGAAAATAATGTTGAATGGTGGAAGTGCAACTCTGTAATACCTTTTCAGTCAGGTTTCTAACCGTTCCGCGTGGTGGCAGGCCACTTGTTGTGAAAACAAAGTTCACCACAAACCAAAAAATAAATCTTTAGGACTACTTCGGCGACATCTACCGACATAAAATAAATTATAAAATCCCTACAAAAATTTGGTCACAAAACCTAATCACGCCCATGCAAGTGTGACTAGGAATATAACCTATGACCTGGTAAAATGACTAGTCAAATGACGTGGAGTGACGAGAGCGTTTTTGCAGGGATGTACTAGAGGCGCTAAAGCACCAGCCACATCGTATGGATGCGTGCTAAATCCGTTTTTTCTTCGTATTTATTTATGGCCCTTAATTTTTATTTCAATAAAATGTTTTTTTTTCTCTTGCGAAAATATATGAGAGATAATATTTTTTTGGCTTACGCCACCCAAACAACATTCCGCCAACCTCAATGATATCAACATTCTTTCAGATCATGACCCGCTACGAAACTCTATTGGCCAAGTCAGAGGGGGCGCCAAGCGCTTCGACGTCGCCTGCCAGCTCTGCGGTAGAAACCATAGTATGAGGCTCTGCGCTGAGTACAGAAGCAAGTCGCCCGAAGAAAGGTTACGGGCTGTCCTACTACATAAATACTGCCCCAATTGTTTGTCGCCGTTTCATCGCGTTGACAACTGCAAAAGTAAATATCGATGCAAAAGGTGTAACGAGAAGCACCATACTACGCTTCACCTCGAGGACCAACGTCCTGCACGCGCAGAAACCATGGTCGTCGGCGACGACAGCCAATCGGACGACGAGTTGTCGATCCACTTATCGGGACCAACTAAGTCTTGGGCCCAACAAGTCGAGGAGGCAGAGTTGGAAGAAGAAATGGCTAGAGCCGAACAAAACCCCTCAACCAGCAATCTTGGGATGCGTAGTTTTCGGCCGCTGCTACAGCATGAACGGAAGGCGGAAAAGTTCAAGAAAGAACGACAAGAACAAGACAATTGGCGGCAGCAGGACACCGAACTCCATACCACATCATCGAAAGGAAACGCTGCCCATGGTCGGCCCAGAGCAGCTAAACCCGTAACGAGGCAAAATCGAAACATAACCGCGCCATATCAAAGTCACGCGAGCAAAGTCGACAGTAGACGAGCGCTATTACAAGCCGTACCAGCCGGCTTCCGAACGGGACGCCTATCCCAGACAACGACCCCATCACCCATCATGCGACCATTTGTGCCCATCGCACCGACTGCCGTCATACGGATCGAATCGCGGGGCCACTTGCATTTGGTTCGAGCTATAGTCGATCCCTGCGCCACAAGTACAATTGTCGATGCAGAGCTGGTGCGCGACCTACAGTTAGAGCGTCAAGGATCAGGGCAATGCACAATAATCCTTCGCGGGAAATTCGGGTCATCCACACACTTGACCACTCAAGCCAGCATTGTTGCAAGCCACTATCGGTTGAGTCCGCCATCAAATGTAGATCCAAAGATTGCCGCTCCATTCCAATTCATGCGGCTGGCCGACCCACAGTTCTACCGCTCATCGCCAATTCGGCTTACACTCGGCGCAGATATATACGCCGAAATGATGGTGAGCGGAACGCCAGCAACAACAGTTGGCGGTTTCCTGACCCAACCGACCATATTCGGGTTGGTAGTCTCAGGAGCCTGCCAAAAATAGGAGTTTTTTTCCTAATAATAAGTAATTACAGCACGGAATTTAAAACCACGTACGTATATCTAATAACTTCTTTTCTCTTTCCACAGGAGAGCGAAACGTGAGGTCAACCATCTGGCGTGCAGTGCTTGCAGTCCGCATCTGCACTGCCTTCTTTCGTTACAGCGCCTTACTGGACGTGCGATCACGTGGCATCCCTTTTTTTAATTTTTTCTTTGTTGCTTACGGCAAGGGGGCCGGTATGTTTAGGCCACAGGCCTAAATATATCTCCCCTCCCTCGTAACATAATTTCCTTAGTTATTTTCCTCCGTTTACTACCACCCACATATGCTTGTACTAATACACACAAGCATGTGTGAGTGGTTGTACGTATGTATCTTAGATTTTTACCGCTGTGAGCCCGCGGTACAGCAACTTTGTTGCTGGGAAACCCAACGAAGGAGCTGTATCGTGGGTTCATCGGCTCATGTGGAAAAGAGTCTCGTCCTCTTTTAATCCAGCAGCCAGCAAAGGAACACGTAATCGCCCGTTCACGTAAGTTCAACTTTTCAAAATTATTATCACATATATATCATTTTCCACAACATTTGTTAAACCTTTTCTTAACACTTGTTGTATTTATATAAATAAAAGCACTTTGTGAATTCTTTTTATTAATACGAAATCCTTTTGGTGTTTTTATTTTCTTCCCCCTTTTCGCCTTAACTATTATTTAACAAATTCGTGGGTGCGCGCCGTTGCCACTACGCATTTGTTCAAGGACGGTCATACTCTGTTCAGTGTGTATCGTGCAAGGGATGGTTGCATCGGACATGTTGTTCTGGGCTTGATCCCAAAACCCGACGTGCACGTAACTTTTATAAATCTTTTGTGGCTCCTTGCTGCTCACGCACAAGGGCGTCCCGTAGTCTACGCCTAAGCGCCCCCCCCACTACCTTCCAGCAGCCTCGCTGCTCTGCAAGCCACAACAAGTATCCGCTGCTGCTCGCGCCCCGCGTCGCCAACAACTCAAACAGCTGTAACCACTCATAACTACTACCTTCGTAGAAGAGCTGGTAGCAATGCTGAGCATCAGCCCCTTCCCCCGTCTTCTTCTCCCCCCAAGTTTTCTGGAAGCAATCATACAGGTCAGGGAAACAGACTCTTAATCCCTACCTCCGTTTGCACCGTCTGCCAGCACAGAATATATAGGTTTGCGACATCCGCTCAATGCAGCTCCTGCCTTGGGTGGTGCCACTTTCCTAGATGTTCTGGTCTCCGCAACGGCAACCCCTCGACGGGTTTCATTGCGCCATGTTGCCAGGTCGAAAACCCAAATCATCCGTGTACCCCAATGCTTGCCCAAGGGCGCCCAGTCCCAAGGCCACACCAGCAATTGCGTCCTGGCCTTCCACAACCTAGGCGTAGTCACCCGTCACTTACCCCTAGAGTGGCGGCGTCACCCCTCATGCACTTCAGAATTCTGCAGTTAAACTGTAATGGACTAACTGGGAAGATTACGGAGATAGTCGATTTCATGAAGCGGCACAACATCCGCATTGCTGCGTGTTTAAAATAATTCTACTGCACTACACTTTAGGTATGCTATATATATTTGTAGCTATCGTTTATCACTCACAATTCACCTTGAGTTATTATAATTTATAATAAAATAAAAAATGAATTTAAAATTTTAAATAAACTGCGCGACGGCGGGCGGGAGAAAAAAAAAACGAATGCGATGCGGGCACGATTAATGCGTGTGGGCGATTCGGTAGTTTAATGACAACTGATTTGTGAGTGAGCGCGGTGGTGGTTGGCAAGCCACAGCTGAGCTGCACTGCCTGCGCTTGGCCGCACTGGCCGGGTGTTGCCAGACGGAGGGGGCGGACTTAGTCCGAAAATTGGATCATGTCTTCTACATGCCCCCCCCCCTCCCCCCGCCCAACGAGTTGATGGGTTAAGGGCGGCGTAAACCCTGTCCAAGGCCGCCCGGGCCTCGGTTACTAGTTGCCTTAGCTTCTCCTCCTTTTGACGAGCCGATCGGGTTTGTGTTGCTCTCTGGCGGGTTTGTGCGCATGCTCGCGGGGTTGCCCGGTCTCGGCGTTGAGGGTTGTGTTCATGGCATCCCGCGTTGTTGCTCTGGCGTCGAGCCCTGTGTAACAGCGTGTGGTGGCCGAGGGCACATTTTCGGCAGCTGGACGGGGAGTCACATGCCCCGGTGCTGTGTGACACTGCCAGGCAGTTGATGCAGTACCGGTGGTTCCTCGCGCACTCGTAGCGCTCCTCAGGCTTCATTGCGAGGAACGCCCGGCACTGCCTTAGCGCGTGTCTCTGCCCACATAGCCAGCATTTCTGGGTCTCCGTAGATTTGCGGGTCCTGTAAAGACAAGAAAAGTAAAAATACGTATTTCTCAAAAAATGGGTTAGAAAAATACGTTGGGGAGGGTAGCTTATATGTAGATTGCTAGGGGCATGAAGCAGAGGGTACCAGAGGTAGGGTTGGCACTGCTAGGCAGTTGGTAGCACGCACAGTTTGGCAATATTTCGGGTTATTAGTCCGTTTTGTGTTTTGAGTTCCACAACTCGAACATGGTTATCCGATCCAGGGTGTAAAGTGATTACCCGTCCCAAACGCCATTCGTTCGGGGGTAGTGTGACGGACTTATTCCTGCTGAGGTATGTCCAGTCCGTCCAGGGTTCCTATATTTGGTGGGAGAACCTATTCCGATGAAAATAAATAGACAAATGAGTTCTGAAAAACGTTATAAAGTTTATTTAAAAAATTCAATGCCCTTAAGAGCGTCTCCTATTCTTTGTCCCTATCTAAATAAGAGTAGCTGAGGTAGAACCCCTCTGCTAGCTCTCCGTCAGTTGGAGTAGAAACCTCCTACTGAATATAAAATAATTCACGAAATGAAGTAGAAACCTTCAGGTCGTGTTGGTCAGTGGTAGAAGCCCACTGACTCGTATGGCTATCTCCTAGCTTCTCATCTTAAAAGCTAATTTGCCGCCCTTATATACGATTTTGTACGCCGGTGGACAGTTATTTCCTAAAAACAATTCATTGTAATAATTCCTCAGTTATAAAATTATGTAGGACTTCACACAGGCATTCAGTAATTTTACAATAACAATTATAAAAGTTGGAAATGCAAAAATCGAATTCTAGTTTAACGCTACTTTCGCTGTATTCTATTGGTACATACATACGCTTACATGCTAACATGCGTTTTCCCTCTTTCCATTATTATACAAATGGTGGTACATCGGTATATATACATATATGCATATTTTCGATCATGTATGGCGATCCGCTATCCCGGCATTTCATATCCCAATTTTAGGGAGCCCTAATATACATAGCGAACAATGTGCAAAATCTCGTACGTACGCTTGTTGTATGCCTGCCGTGTTTTCCAGTCTTTGCTTTACCTATCGAATTCGATCATTTGTGTTTATGCGTATGTTCGCTGTCACTTGGTTTTGATGGTGCGTTGGCCTCGTTTGATGCTTTCGGCTTCTGCTTAGCGCGTGCGTTGGTGTGTCGTATGCTTGTACGTAAGTATGTAGAGAAAAGTCCCAATTAGTAGCGGCGCTTAGTTTGGCGACTTTTACTGCTGATCTTTGTTTATTCAAATTATTATGTATGTTGTATTTGTGGCTGAGTGCATTGAATGCGCAAAGGGTTGGTTGACCGGCATAATTTTATGTTTTGTGCGTTTCCCTTTTCCTTCCAAATGTTTTAGTGTATGTTAGGGTGACCTATATTTGAACCTTATGTGGGCGAAAAATGTAAATATTGTGCTTGCGTGCAAAAGTGCGCAAGTCTGGTTTATCCTTCAATTTAGTAAATAATAATTCAATATGCAACCGCATGTATGTGTTTTGACGTGTAATTCATAAATATATAATTCATGTTATAAAAATGTACAAATGTTAAATTCGGAGTTAAGTTCAATTATTGTATAACATGTAAAAAAATGAGAAAATAGATATATGTTGTGAGAGTACAAAACCCTCGGTTTTGGGGTCCTCACAGTAGTAAATCATCCTTTACCACGACTAAATCTCCAACTTGAATATTGCGTTGAGGGCATTTCCATTTGTACCGCTTATGCAGCTCCTTGAGGTACTCGTTCTTCCATCGTGTGCTGAACTGGTGGTGAAGCACTTTCAGTTTCTGCCATTTGTTGACCAAGGTGAGATGCTCTGCAGTTGGCTCCGGTAACGACAAGAGCGGCGCGCCACGTAGGAAATGCCCTGGGATCCATTGGATCTTCGGACATAGGGGAGAGCGGTCGGGAGTTGAGGACCGCCTCTATGCGTACTAAGAGGGTAGTAAGCTCTTCGAGGGAGAACTTCTGGTTTCCTGCTACTTTCGTAAAGTGTATCTTGAAACTTTTCACGGCCGCTTCCCATAGCCCACCCATGTGTGGAGCGTATGGTGGGATGAATTTCCATGAGAATCCGTGAGTTGCACACTTTTCGGCGACGTCTGTAGCGACTTCCTTGAGGAATGTGGTGAATTCTCTTTGTAATCCGCGTTGTGCGCCGACGAACGTCTTTCCGTTGTCAGAATATATCTGGTGGGGTAGGCCACGGCGGCCAGTAAATCGGGCAAAGGCTGCGTTGAAGGCATTCGTGGTGAGATCAGAGCACACTTATAAATGAACAGCCTTTGTGGAAAAACAGACGAAGACACAAACGTATGCTTTGACATACGAAGCTCGGCGAAGGGGAGAAGTTTTTACCATAAATGGTTCAGCAAAGTCGACTCCTGTTGTATGAAAGGGTAGGGAATACGTTGACCTCTCGGGTGGCAAGGCTGCCATTATCTGCGTTTTCATCTGCTGTTTATAGATGGTGCAGGTTTTGCAGTGGAAGACGAGCTTTTTGACCTTTTGCTTCAAACGTGGAATGTAGTACTGTTGCTGTACCATTCGGATCATCAGCTGTTTGTCGGCGTGCAGCAGGTGCGAATGGAGGAAGTCTAACAGAAGAGAACAAAATCGAGAGTTTTCGGGTATGATAATTGGGTGCCGCTCATTAAAGCTATAGGGGGCATATGCTAATCTTCCAGAAACTCGCATGATTCCTGAGTCATCTAGCATGGGGTTTAATGTCAGAAGGGTGTTCTTTTGGGGTAAGGGTCCTGACGTTTGAAGCAGCTCTATCGTGTCTCCGTAATGATTCCGTTGAGTTTGAATGATGATTTTGATTTTGGCATCATTCATTTCGGCGTGGGTGAGGTTAAGCGTGGCTGGAACTTTCAGTTTCCTTGCTTTCTTGATAAACCGCAACATATAGGTCACGACTCTAAGCGCTTGAGAAAACGACGAAAACCGGTCGAGTATGTCTATATTTTCTTCCTGCAGGGTGTGGAATACGTCCACATGTCGTTGTTCGGGGGAGTTGGGTGATGAGAAATATCCTTTGGCCACGAAGTTGATGGGTTGATAAGCCAATTAGGTCCTTCCCACCATAATGGACATTGGACTAAATCCTGAGGCTTGCAGCCTCGAGTGCCCAAATCCGCTGGGTTATCCTTACTGGAAACGTGCCTCCAAGTGGCGTTGCCGACGTTCTTAAGAATTTCAGAGGTTCTGTTGGAGACATACGTTTTCCAGGTATGGCGTGGTTTTTCTAACCAGGCCAGTACGATGGCAGAATCGCACCAGAGAATGAGTTCGTGTTGGGGTAGATTCAGCTCACTTCGCAGCTGTTTCACTAACTTGGAGAGTAAAACTGCTCCACAGAGTTCCAATCGTGGAAGGCTCACGGTTTGGAGGGGTGCTACTTTGCTTTTAGCAGCTAGCAAATGGGATGCAAACTTATTTTCATGGGTTTGTACTCGGAAATATATACAGGCACAAAATGCTTTTTCTGAAGCATCTGAGAATCCATGCAGCTGGATTAGTTTATCGGGGGAATACTGTACCCACCTGGGGATTTTAATGTCTCTGATATGAGGTAATTTTTCATAAATTGAGGTCCATTTTTGGAGAGCTCCGGGCTTCACGTCTTCGTCCCAATCCGTTCCTTCCATCCAGAGTTGTTGCAGCAACATTTTGGCAAGAATCATTATTGGTGAAAGCCATCCTGCGGGGTCAAACAGTTTTGCAACTGCTGATAAAATTTGCCTTTTTGTAGTCGTGTTTTCTGCTGATGGTGGATCATACGTGTAGGTGAAGGTGTCGGTTAGCGCGTTCCACTGAATTCCAAGGGTTTTTGTGGAACTCGAATCATGGAATTTAAGGAAGTCGACGTCTAGCAAATCAGGGTCGGGAACGGGTTTTAAAATTTCAGGATGATTTGCCGACATCTTCCTCAAAGGGAACCCTGCCGATTTTAAGGCTTCGATAACTTGAGTCATAGAGTTCAAAGTGGACTGTATATTATGACCGCCTGACAAAATATCGTCAACATATGTTTCGTTTAATAAAATGTTTTTAGCGAGCGGATATTCGTCTTGCCAATCGTGGGCGAGTTGGTGTAGGTTTCGAATCGCCAAATATGGCGCGCAATTTACACCAAAGGTAACTGTTTTTAGTCGAAAATCTTGTATCGGCAGAGTTGGGTGTTTTCGAAAAACGATTCGATGAAAATCTTTATCTTCTTCTTGGATGAGTATTTGGCGATACATTTTCTCAATATCGCCGTTGAAAACAAACTTATAAAGTCGCCATTTAAGTATGACGAGCATTAAGTCATTTTGTAGAATGGGGCCTGTATGAAGCACGTCGTTCAACGAGTTGCCAGAATGCGACATTTTTGATGCGTTGAAGACGACTCGCACATTTGTGGTTTTGCTGTCGGGTTTTATGACAGCATGATGGGGTAGATAAAATGATAAATATTTACCATCTCTAATTATATCTTGTTGGGAGGCGGGTTCCATATGATCCATGGTTAAATATTCATTAAGGACTTCAAAATATTTGTCTCTTAATTCGGGTTTTCTTTCGAGCGTGCGTTCGATGCTGATGTACTGCTGTTGTGCTGCGGGTCGTGAATGACCGAGTGCCAGATTGGCTGGAAATTCCGATTTGAAGGGTAGTTTTACTCTGTAGCGTCCATCTTCCTCACGAATTGTGGTTGTCCGGTAGAGTGCTTCGCAGTATTCAACATCTGCTGATCGTTGTTGGGTTTGGTGAACTTCTTCCTGTTCCCAAAATTGTCTCAAAAGCTGATTGATGGGGTCATCGGTGCATTCCGTGACATGAGTGCTGAAGGTTGATACCTTTTCAGCTATAGGGCCGCTTAATATCCATCCGAATATTGTGTTTTGGGCAAGTAATGTTCCACTCACATTTCGTAGGAGCCCTTCGGTGAGGATTTGCGGGGTGATATCGCTGCCGATTACCACATCGATTTTCGATGGTATCGAATACTGTGGATCGGCTAACGGTAAATGGGACAGTTCTTCGAGATCGATGCTTGAAACTCTGACTGTGGGCAAGAACTTAGTTAGATTCGGCAAAATTATTGCTTGTGCGTCTATCATTTGGGTTAAGTCTGCTGAACAGAATGTTATCTGGCAGACTTTATTGGCATTTTTCACAACCGTTCCACCCATTCCAGATATCTGGTGGAGAGACTCTTTTGTGGGTAGACCAAGAACCTTTTGTATACGGGATGATACAAAGGTTTTTTGTGAACCTTGGTCTATTAGGGCACGAATTTTATGAAATTCGCCAGCAAAGTAGACTGATACTATTGCTGTGGGTAGTAGGGTGGTTCCATGATTACCCGAGAAGAGTGAAGAAACCGGGTTTTTGTCTTGAGACTGTAGGGAGGAGGTGGCTCTTGCGGCGGTTTTCGATGTTGAGGCTCGCTCATCGTCCGTTCTCCTAGGGGTGCCGGCTTGGGCATTTTGAGCTCTGGGGTTTTGTTGTGATTGTTGGGGTTTGGGCTGCAAATGCAGTAGCGAATAGCAATAAACGAATAGCGAATGGCAATAAACGCACGTGAAACTACTTTTACATTCGTTCTTGGGGTGTGACGTTGATAAACAGTTTTCGCAGTAACTATTTTCTCTCACAAATTTGATTCGGTCTGATACCGATAAATTCCTCAACCTGACGCAAGATTTGACTGCGTGGTATTGGTTGCATAATATACACGAAGCCGTTTTATTGAACTCGGTGTGATATGCATGGGTTTTATTATTATTGGGGTGGGTCGAGTTTTGATTCACCGTTCGTGGCGTAAAACTCGAAAATTGGGGTTTCGCCTTGCCTGGTCTATAGGTACTTAGTCTTTCTACTACCTCGTATCTACTGGTGAGGAATTTATTCATGTCCTCCCATAGGGGCAGCTCCTTCCGCGAGCTGAGGGATTGTTCCCATAGTGAAAGGCTTTCAGTGGGCAGCTTTGATGAGCACAGATAAACGAGGATCGGGTCCCAGTCCGTTTTCGGGATTCCTTGGGTGTTTAAAGTTGACATGCAATTGTTGATTGTTGTCTGCATCTTCTGTATTTGTTCTCCGCTTTCTGCGAATATTGTGGGTAGGTTGAACAGCGTCTTCAGTTGGTTGTCGACGAGTATCCTTTTGTTCTCGTACCTAGATCTGAGCGCTTCCCAGGCAAGCTCGAAATTATTATCGCTCAGTGGGTATTGTTTTACAATAAGCCCAGCTTGTCCTTTTGTTTTCAGGCGTAGGTGGTATAATTTTTGAGCGGGTGATAATTTAGGGTGGTTTTTATAGACTGCCGTGAACATATCTCTAAAGGATGGCCAGTCTTCGTATCCACCATGAAATACTTCGGTGTCGCATGGTGGTACTTTTAAATAAAAACCGTTTGCGTCTGAATTGTTTATTGGGTGGGCGGGTATTTGTTGTTGGTTGGTGCTAGCAGTATTAAAAAGCTGTAAGGCTTCTAAAATTCCTGATTTGCATGTTTGGTAAGTTTCCAAGCATTTAGCGAATTTTTGCTCAACCGAGCCGCTAACATCTGTGTAATTATCTGAGAAACTTACTTCTCGATGGGACTCTAGCACATTTGCCCATATTTTATCAAGGTCTTCTAATTTGACCTTAAGCATACACTCTGATAAATCGGTAGCTTGGGAGGGTGACCATCTTGAGCAGTAAAGCTCTACTTGGTTACCGTCATATATGAATTTCTGCAGGCATTTATCTGCAGGGGTCAATTTTTGGGTTTCGTCCGACGATTTCGGCATTATAAATTAGTTTGGTTTATTAAGAAATGGGAGCTTTTATTAAGCTGTGAAAATCGAAAAAAATTTTGTCAAAAGTGCAAAAAAAATTTTTTTGAAACCAGCCTAATGTACGCTTGGTTTTTAATACGGGCTTGTCTCAGCGCTTCTGAGTACAAGTAATGTGAGTATATAATAATATAAATATTATAATATTTGTGTTCACTGGGATTTTATTTTTTAATTTTTGAGACCGGCCTAATGTGTACCGGCGTTTTGTTATATGTACTTGTCTCAGCGCGTCTGAGCACAAGTAATATGGGTATATAGTACGTATGTATGTATATATATAAGTGGGTGAAATATATTTGCCGACAAACTGTGGTGTACCAACAACCTTTTGTTTGCCGTGCCAATGCACTTGATCTGTATTGACAAAGTAAATGTATGCAAAATATGTAACCGATGATCTTCTTTGTTGATTCCTTCTATTATGTTGTTACGTATGCTCATGCAATTACTTTGTTGAGGGTGGGTTTTTGGCTTATGCAAAAAGATATACAAGTGCGTGTGGGTATTATGGGTGCATATAATTGTAGGTTTGTATACAAAATTAATATTGGGTGCACCGGTAAAATAAACTTTTGGAAAAGTGACAAAAATTTGGCAAAGTTTGTTGCTATGGGTTTTTTATAAAATATATATTATGTAATATATGTATATAAGGGTAAACTGGGCAGCGGTGCTTTTCACGCTGGAGAAATATGTAGCTCGGGTAATATTACCGAGCTAAGTGGGTATATACATATATTACATATATACGTATATATTTTTATAATTATGTAGATATTTAGCGCAACGAACTTATTGGGTATATAGAACCGGGCAGTGGATTTTCCGTTGGTACGGGAATGCAAATTTACTTGTTGAAAAATTTATATGGGTTTTTTGATGGGACTGTACCTGTTGGTAACAGTGAGTAAGCCAATGAAATATTTTGCCGTTTAGGCTTTTTGATTTGGGTTATATACCCAGGGTCCGGATCTTTAGATCGGAGGGGTATATAAATTTTGGGATTTTAGATTTGGGGTCCGTACGTTAGACGGAGGGAATATATATGGGAATATATTGGGTCACGAGAGTACTTACTCAGACATTTTTATGTGAACTGTGTGTGACTTTTTGGTTTTGTGTTGTCCTTTAACTTTGGTTGTAATGTGCTCCTCGTTGATATGCTGTGTTGTAATGTTGTACCTCCTTTATGTTGTATGTCTTTTGTGTAATGGTGTAATTGTAATATATGTCTTTCTTTCTTAATTAAGTTTTAACAAAAAAATTTTTTCCGAAATTTATTTTTTCTTTTTCCAAAACCTTTTTTCTTCTGTATATTTTAATGAAATTTTTGTTGCACTAAGCACTTTTATATTTTTTCTTTTGTTTTGCGGGCAAAAATATTTAAAAAAATCCCACTTTCTTTTTTCGTTATTTTCCAAAAAAAAAACTCTTTTTTCCAAATAATTATATTTTTCTTTTCCTTAAAAATTTTTTTGTTGTTTTTTTTTTACCAAACTCTTTTCCAGCACTTTATTCTTTAGTTTTTCTCCGTTGTTTTCACCAAATTTTGGGTTTTGTTTTAAATAAAATTAAAATTTTATCAATTTACCCTTTTTTTGCTCGTATTTCAGATTTTGTTAACTTTTATGTTGTATTTGTATGTAAAATTTTTCCTTTATGTTTTATTAAATTTTTTGATTTCTCAAATTTTTTTTTTTTTCACACACCTTAATGCATGTTAATTGTATGTGCACTATTGTTCAAATTTTTTCTCAAATAAAATTTTGTTAAGCACTTTTATAGTTTTGTGGCCGTACCGAACCGCGTTTTTATGTAAAAATTGTTTTTGTTTTACTTGTTTTTATTATATTTGTGTTTTTTTTCTCACTTTTTGCTTTTTTCTTCTTTTGCCGCTGGTTTACCTTTTTAGCACCAAAGGACCATGTTTAAAATAATTCTACTGCACTACACTTTAGGTATGCTATATATATTTGTAGCAATCGTTTATCACTCACAATTCACATTCACCTTGAGTTATTATAATTTATAATAAAATAAAAAATTAATTTAAAATTTTAAATAAACTGCGCGACGGCGGGCGGGAGAAAAAAAACGAATGCGATGCGGGCACGATTAATGCGTGTGGGCGATTCGGTAGTTTAATGACAACTGATTTGTGAGTGAGCGCGGTGGTGGTTGGCAAGCCACAGCTGAGCTGCACTGCCTGCGCTTGGCCGCACTGGCCGGGTGTTGCCAGACGGAGGGGGCGGACTTAGTCCGAAAATTGGATCATGTCTTCAACACTGCGATTCAAGAGACTAAACTCACAGCAAGATCTGCATTGCAGACCTGCTCTGGTTATAATGTCCTCAGGAAAGACCGCGAGAGCGGAAATGGAGGCGGCCTCGCGTTTATTATACACCACTCTGTGCAATATTATATATTTGATCCTGGCATCGACCGCAGGGACAATGTCTTAGAACGTCAAGGCCTATTTGTTCGGTCAGGCGATGCAAATCTAGAAATCATCAACATCTACATCCCTCCTGTCACCTGTTGCCCCAGTGGATACCGCCCTAATATCGAGGCCTTACTCATTGGCAACAATCGCATTATCTTAGGCGATTTCAATGCCCATCACGACCTATGGCATTCAAACTTGCGGGCGGACAGTAGGGGTGAGATGTTGGCGGATCAAATAGAAGATAAGACGTTCTGCACAATAAACGGAGACGCCCCCACACGTATGGTAGGAAGCTGTCATAGCTCGCCAGATATCTCAATCGTGAGCGCAGAACTCGTAAACTGCGTCAACTGGCAGCCGATGGTAACATTGGCATCCGACCAATTGCCCATACTTATTTCGTTCGAGCGTACCGCCGAATTCATAGTCACCGAAAAACGCACTTTCATAAACTTCAAAAAAGGAAAGTGGGAAGAATATAAATCTGCAACAGACAGCAGCTTTGCTGCCCTCCCTATCCCGACTGATCCCCGCCAAGGGGAGCGTGCCTTCCGTAAGGTCATTGAATCCGCCTCGGCACATTTCATTCCCGCCGGGAGAATTCCCGAAATCCGGCCCCACTTCCCGGCGGAGGCCGCGAGCTTATCGAGGGAACGCGACCTTATAAGACAGCTTGATCCAGGCGACCCCCAAATAAGGGATATAAACCAACGCATCAGATTGCTTGTGGACGAACACAAGCGGGCGAAATGGGAAGAGCACCTAAGAGGTTGTAACCTCTCTACCAGTGTAGGTTAACTTTGGTCCACCGTAAAGTCCCTATCGAATCCGACTAAGCACAAAGACAAAGTTTCAATCGCCTTTGGCGATAAGGTGCTGTCGGATGCGAAAAAATGCGTGAGCGCTTTCTGCCGACAATATATAATGCATCCTACGGTTGACAAAGATAGACGGAGAGCCAATAGACACGCACGTAAACACAAATTCAGCGCGTCACCAGTCACCATCACCGCTAGAGAGGTTGAGGACGCCATTGGTCGCGCTAAACCATCCAAAGCAGTGGGCCCAGACGGCATAGCCATGCCGATGCTTAAAAACCTAGGGAAAGAGGGTTTCAAATATTCAGCGCATGTCTTCGACCTGTTTCTTTCCACCTTTGGCATACCCGAGAAATGGAAAATGGCCAAGGTGGTCCCGCTACTAAAGCCTGGGAAACCAGCTAACATAGGTGAGTCATATCGTCCGATATCTCTCCTATCGCCAGTAGCAAAGACGCCTGAGGCCATCTTGCTCCCTTATTTCCAAGCACATTTGCAGCTAGCCCCTCATCAGCATGGCTTCAGAAAACTCCATAGCACTACCTCCGCGCTAAATGTCATTGGCACCCAGATAAATTGCGGTTTGAATCAATACCCCCACCATCGAACAGCACTCGTAGCGCTAGACCTATCAAAAGCCTTTGATATGGTCAACCATGGCTCGTTACTGCAAGACCTGGAAGGGTCTACCCTTCCCCCATGTCTTAAAAGGTGGACCGCAAATTATCTGGATGGTCGGCAGGCATCGGTGCAATTCAGAAACGAAACATCAAAACCAAGGAGAATTAAACAGGGGGTGCCACAGGGTGGTGTCCTATCCCCACTTTTGTTTAATTTCTACATATCTAAGCTACCTTCACCACCGGAAGGAGTCACAATCGTTTCCTACGCCGATGACTGCACAATAATGGCCACAGGCCCAGGCCCAGAGATCGATGAGCTATGCAATAAAATAAACGGCTATCTCCCTGATCTCTCCAGTTTTTTCGCCTCACGAAACCTGGCATTGTCACCGACTAAATCTTCCGCGACCTTATTTACAACATGGACGCCCCAAATGTCGACCATATTGAACATCCACGTCAATGGCACTACGCTACCGACTGTCCTACACCCCAAAATCTTGAGTGTGACGTTTGATCAGGATCTACATTTTGGTGCGCACGCAACCGCAATTGTTCCGAGAATTCAGAGCCGTAATAAAATCCTCAAATCCCTTGCTAGCAGTACCTGGGGAAAAGATAAAGAAACGCTCATGACCACATACAAAGCAATTAGCCAGCCGATTACGTGCTACGCGTCACCCATATGGTCGCCAAGCCTAAAAACCACCCACTGGAAGAAACTACAGGCCTGCCAAAATACTGCTCTCAGAATCGCCACGGGCTGTCTTCTTATGTCCCCAGAACACCATCTGCATAATGAGGCGAGAATACTCCCCACCAGGGAGAGAAATGAGATGCTGACCAAACAGTTTCTGTTGAATACCCAGAAACCTGGGCATCCCAACAGACATCTGATTGACGAACCAGCACCGCCTAGGGGCCCAAGGAGTCATCTCCGTAAGCATTTTGAGGAAATACGGCACCTGAGAACCCAGCCGAATGAAGCGAAAAAACACAAGCAGGTCCTTGGTGAACTCCATAGACAGGCGTCGGACCTTTATGTCGGGAATTGCCCGGTGAATCCAGTACTTGAAGAAAAATATCCAGAACTCGCGGAAGAGGAACGCATACTCCCCAGGGAAACGCGTGTCACTCTTGCTCAACTTCGTTCTGGATACTGTAACAGGTTAAACTCTTACCTATCCAGAATCAACCCCGACATACAAAATGTATGCCCCGTTTGCAATGTGTCCCCACATGAAACCAACCATCTCTTTAATTGTAATGTGGAACCAACGCCTCTAACACCCCTTTCCTTATGGTCCACCCCTGTTGAAACGGCAAGTATCCTTGGACTGCCGTTAGAGGATATTGATGACAATTTGTGATCGGTCGCGGCTATTAGGTGGGCGAGCATTGCTACAACAACAACAACAACTGCCAGATAACAGCTTGCAAAACTTTTAAATTACCTTCTTTTAAAAGTGGGCGGTGCCACGCCCATTGACTAAAATTTTACTAATTTTCTATTCTGCGCCTTAAGGTTAACCCACCTACCAAGTTTCATCGCTTTATCCGTCTTTGGTAATGAATTATCGCACTTTTTCGGTTTTTCGAAATTTTCGCTTTCGAAAAAGTGGGCGTGGTTAGAGTCCGATTTCGTTTATTTTAAATGGTGATCTGAGATGAGTGCCAAGGAACTTACATACCAAATTTCATTAAGATACCTCAAAATTTACTCAAGTTATCGTGTTTACGGACGGACGGACATGGCTAAATGAATTTCTTTTTTCGCCCAGATCATTTTGATATATAGAAGACTATATCTATATCGATTAGTAAGAAGTATTTTCCACAGTAGGGTAGAGGGGGGAGGCTTCGACAGGTTAAGAGAAAATGATTTTTTTAGAGAAACTAGAATGAGAAATAGATAACTCCTTTCATAATTACTGATGCCATGTATGTTTATGACACTTTGGATTTGTAGTTAATATTCCACATGTTTTTTTTTTAAGTTATAATCAAATAACCAGAAACAAAAAATATGACGAAACCTCCCTTTCTCAGGGAGGCTTCGTCAGTCATCTGGGTGGCTTCGACATTGGGTGGGAGGTTTCGACATTTATCAAATAGAGCAATTTAACCAGCAAAATAAAAAAAGGATGTTGGAAAAAACTCTAAATACGATTTTTAATTCATATTTGATTTTATTTATTTCAATACAGTAACAAATTTTTCGAACAAAAACATAAAAAATGTAAGCATAAAATAAAAAAATTTGAAAAATCAAAGTTAAGAATAAACTTGCTTTGCGTGCGGGCAATATGCGTATTATATCCTTTTTTGAAACCAAGTGTCTGTGTTCTACAATCGGAGGAATTTCGCGACGCACGTTGAATTTTCAACTTCCACGACTACACCAGTGTAAAAGAAATGTCTTTTGTCAGTTAACATAAAAACAAAACAAAAACGAATCGTCTAGCCAAGTCATACGTCAATTCATGATGGAGATTTGAACATTTCTTGAAGTAAACCGTTAATTCTTTTTCTTGGGCAGCTGTAAGTACTTGATTGGAAGAAAACTTCGACTGAAAATCTTTAACAGTTCCAAGATTTGTTTGCTATTTTGAAATTCGAAATATTAGTGTTGTCCGCTTCAAGTTATATTTCCGAGCAGCGCTTGATGGTGTTTCTTTTTTTTTCTCCTCGAAGGCTTTTTTCATTTTGTCTTCGTTGATGATCTTTTCAGGGAACTTTCTTTTGTAGATATTTGGCATCTTGATGGCTGTAAAATATTACTTGCTAAGTAAAAAAACTAGAAGGGAGGCTTCGACAATTTGTCGAAGCCTCCTAAAACATATTGTCGAACCCTCCCCCGTGCACTTATTTCAGATTTTTCGCTCCAAAAAATATATTTTAATGTTATTGAAAAAGTCTTTAAAAGCAATAAATCTTAATTTTATTGCAATATTAATGGGAGAAAACTCATGTTGTATATTCTATATTGTACACTTTACACGCGAATACTTACCAGCAATTTTTACATCAACACTTTTCAAAAATAAAAAATCTCGTCTGCATAATATCGCCGTTGAACAAGCACTGAATAACTTTCATGACAGCGTCACACTCAATTTGGTTACTGTTTATTGGTGGAATAAGAACAATGGCAGTAATAACGGCGGCCAAATTTGAAAAAGTCGAAGCCTCCCTCATGTCGAAGCCTCCCCCTTCTACCCTACTATAATCACGGCACGGCTATAGGTTCGACAAAAACACGACTTTCCAAAATGTTGGCCGATGAAAATTAATTAAAATTTGTTCCAATTTTCTTATTCAATTTTTGATGTCCTACGGGTGTACGAATCACCATTGAAATACACGTGTGCGATATTCAAGTTTATGTTGGGACAATATATGTTTGAAGAGCCTTAGACTTCAAAATCTATGATTTCGTCCTCAGAGGATGAATTATTATTTGTGCTACACTCATAAATATTTTTTGTGTTCATTAATTATACTCAGCTGAGCAGAGCTTACAGAGTATATTAATTGTGTTCGCATAACGGTAACCCGTAACGGCATAAACTAATCGAGATAGTTATAGACTTCTATATATCAAAATTATCTGAGCGAAAAAAGAAATTAATTTAGCCGTTTCCGTCCGCCCGTATGTCCGTGAACATGATAACTTAAGTAAATTTTGAGGTATCTTAATGAAAGTTGGTATGTAATTTCATCTCGGACTATAACCAGTTTTTCGATATCGAAAATTTCGAAAAACCGTAAAAGTGCGATAATTAATTACCAAAGACGGATAAAGCGATGAAACTTTGTACGTGGGTTAACCTTATGACGCAGAATAGAAAATTAGTAAAATTTTGGGCAATGGGAGCGGCACCGCCCACTTTTAAACGAAGGTAATTTAAAAGTTTTGCAAGTTGTAATTTGACATTTCGATCCATGCGCCACCTATCGGAGTTTGTATTTCTTATTATTGCATATTCATCGGGTTCTGAACTACATTCCAAGTTTCAAGCTTGTAGCTCATCGGGAAGTTACTTAAATTCCAATTACAAAATTCGTTCACAACGGCCGTCCAGCCGGCCTGTCAAGTCAAGCTAAATAAAACGGCTTCAAAGGGGCTAGATCTGGCTCCAAAAGCACCAAAATGGCAACACTGGCCCCAGCGGGTTATGTGGCTTAGAATATAGCATATAACACCTTCTACTTCTCAACAGATAGCGTGCTTGAATCAAACTGATTCGTCGTGCCTCAGCTGCTGCTTTTATACTCTTTGGTTTCCTCGTTGACAAATTTCTAGGCGTTTCTATTTCTAGAATTTGCTACTTGTTTACCAGCTATAACTCACATGCACGTTATAGCTTCTAATATGCGCGTGTATATGTGAGTGATACTTCCACAGATGATTACCTACTTTTGGGAGTATCTCAGATATATGCATGTGTTTGTGCTCTCCGCTGCTTGAATGGACATATGTATAGACATAATGATTGACTTGTTGATGTGCATACAAGTCACTGCTTAGTATTGGTATAGAGATGATAGTATTCCTTAGCGTTGCTAATATTCGTCACACTGCCCTCCACCTAGGTCTGATCGTCCCGATCAGACAAATCTCTCGATCTAAACGCTGCCAGACTTTCCAAATGAACCACTTTCATTTTGGTTCGTGGTTTGCCAATGGGTTGTATGTGGTACACTACATCGTTGATCCGTTTTACAACTTTATATGGGCCTTCCCTTTTACGCTTCAATTTCGGGGACAAACCTTTTTTTCGTTGTGGGTTGTATAACAGCACCAAATCTCCTGCCTGAAAACCTTCCGAATTAATTGCTTTATCGTATCTGGCTTTCATCTTGTCACTGATAATCTTTGTTCGTTGCCTTTCTCTCAGCTCTTCTTCCAAAACACCAGTGGATTTCTTGACATTTCTCTCCGCATCGGCATCTATCCCAAACTTCAGCTGGCAGTCGAAGATCATTGCCAAAAATTACATTTGCGGGAGTTTGGCCCGTTGTCTCATGTACTGCCGATCGGTAAGCCATAAAGAATAATGATATGTATGT
The DNA here is from genome assembly GCF_040869045.1 of Eurosta solidaginis. Lineage (NCBI taxonomy): Eukaryota > Metazoa > Arthropoda > Insecta > Diptera > Tephritidae > Eurosta > Eurosta solidaginis. The sequence continues at coordinate 840,469 of NW_027136899.1, forward strand.
ATCCCACTCCTTATGGTACTTGTCTACTACTTTCCTTAAATGCTCCTCCAATGTTCTATTGAAACATTCCACCATACCATCGCACTAAGGATGCAATGCAGTTGTCCGTTTTTCGAATGCCCAACTTCTTGCATATTTCTTGGAACACAGCTGATTCAAAATTCCTGCCTTGGTCAGAATGTAACTCCATTGGTACACCATGCCTTGCAACCCCATCGTTTGTAACCACTTCTGCTACTGTTTCCACTTCTTGGTTTGGGATTGGGTATACCTCTGGCCATTTATTGAAATAATCCATAAAGACCAGCACGCATTTTTTTCCGCGGTTGCTATTAGGAAATGGACCTGCAACATCCATACCGATCCTTTCAAATGGCGCACCTGAGTTATATTGCTTCATCTGGCCATGACTTCGGGTTTTGCGCCCTTTCGCTCTGCTGTAAACCTAGCAGTTCGCAATCCACTTAGTGACCGACTGACGGCAACCAACCCAATAGAATCTCTGTTTAATCTTCTCGAGCGTCTTCGTGATTCCAAGATTGCCTCCGCTTGTACCATTATGCAGCTCGCTGAGCACGTCAGGAATCCTCTTTCTGGGAACAACTATCAGTTTCTTCTTGCATTGACCATCCTCACTCGCCCGTACTCGATACAAGCAACCGAATATCAATTCTAAACTGTTCCAATGTGCCCAATATGACTTCGCAATGAGACTCTCTGTTGACATCTCTCTATCTGGTCTTTCGTTTCGTTCGAGCCCTTGCATAACTTGTGACAGATCTGTATCCTCTAGCTGACACTTCCTTAGTTGTCCCTTTTCCCATTCATCTGTACATGTTGTAGTCAATATCCGGACATCTATAATGTCTTCTTTAGCCTCGCTCTTTGAACAGTGCTTGCTTTCCAAACTACATGGTCTTCGTGACATAGCATCAGCATTTCCATGGGTACTATCTTTTCGATGCTCAATGGAAAAGTCATAGCTTTGTAGTCGCTCGATCCACCGTGCCAATTGTCCTTCTGGATTACGGCACTGCAAGAGCCATTTCAACGCTGCGTGATCTGTTCTGACGCGGAATCGCTGGCCGTAGAGGTACTTGTGAAAATGTTTAATGCACTCTACCAATGCCAACAGCTCTCTCCGTGTAACGGAATAGTTCATCTGGTTTTCCAATTGAACGGCTGTAATATGCAACTACCTTCTCCTGTCCTTCGACCAGTTGCGATAAAACGCTTTTTAGCAAAAGGTGGACAAACGAAAATTATTCCTGGAGAAACGTGGACAAACGATGGACAAACGAATTAGATATGGTTTCTTAAATACTCGCAAATGGAGGTGCCAACTTCACACGATTTTATTTTTTTTTTTTTTGAAATAACTTTTTAACAGAAGGTGGACAAAAGAAAATTTTTCCTGAACAAACGAACGAGATATGGTTTTTTAAATACTCGCACAAGTAGGTGCCAACTTCACAGAGCTAGCGCCAGCTATTCTCTGGAATACTTCCTCCAAGTTCTAAAGATGTTCATCAAAGTTCTTGCCCAATACGATGATGTCGTCCAGGTATACCAAGCATGTTTTCCAATGTAGTCCTTTCAATACCTGATGCATGAGTCTCTCAAAAGTAGCTGGTGCATTACAAAGTCCAAAAGGCATAACTGTAAATTGCCAAAGACCATCTCCGACGCTGAAGGCTGTTTTTTCTTTGTCTTCGTCCTTCACCTATACTTGCCAGTAGCCACTTTTCAAGTCCAGTGTGAAAAACCATTTCGTAGCAGAGCGCGAGTCCGGAGTGTCGTCAATTCTCGGCAATGGGTAGCTATCCTTTTTCGTGACGTCGTTCAACTTGCGGTAGTCCACGCAAAACCTCATTTTCCCATCCTTCTTCTTCACAAGTACCACCGGCGAGCTCCATGGACTAACTGATGGTTCGATGACGCCGCTGTCGCTCATTTCTTGTACGATTTGACTCACAACTTCCCGCTTCGCCAGTGGAACACTACGAGGAGCTTGACGTATCGGCCTCGCGTCACCAGTGTTAATTTGATGTTTAACACCATTGGTGCGGCGTGGTTTAGAACCATCCTGGTCAAATATGTTTGCGTACTTTAGGAGCAGTTGCTTTGCCTTACTCTGATAATCTTGATCTAGCCCCTCCGTCCATGCCGTGATGTCATTTGGAATATTAGTCTTGCTAGTTGAAACGTGTTGCGCGAGCTGTTCACAGTTAATAACTACTTCAGCCTCTTGGCATCTTCCCAATATATATAGCTCCTTTTGTCAGTTTGAGTGGTGACTTGAACTCATTGAGTACTCTTACCGGAATACGTCCATCCTGTTTTGTCATAGCCAGGGTTTTTCCTACAAGTACGTTCGGTGTTGATCTGTTTGCTGCCTCGACAACCCACAATTTGTTTGTCCAACAATCTCCATCAACCTTTGCCCAGATGACTGCTTCTAATTTTGCTGGTATTTGCTGACATTCTTCCACCAGCACTCGTTTACTGCTGTAGCCTTTCTCGTAGCCGAAATTAAGTGGCACATCCATGTTCTTATATCGCATCGTCTTGCTTTGCATGTCGATCTTGATGCCTTGGTCGATTAAGAAGTCCACTCCAATCATGATTTCGTCAACAATCTCTGCCACTATAAAATTGTGTAGTACCATGACGTTCCTCTCGTGGGTGTCCTCTCCCGTGGCTGTACGTAATTTTGCTCCAAGCAATGGTCTTCTTCTAGTTAACTAAATCTGATCGAATGATGGAATGAGATGCACCCGTATCTACAGTCAGTAAACGTCGTTTCCATCCACATGTCCTCCGACAGTAAGATTGTTTGACCTTCTTCCAATTTGCGAGATAGAGATTATGGGGCATTCAGTTGAGGGAGCCAGCTGACGCCCCTTGCGGCTGACTTGCTTTAGTTTAACGATTGAGTGGACTTGGAGATTTGCTCATCTCCCTCAGCTCTGCGTTTACGGCCACCCACATTGTTGGAACTGTTAGGGTTGATACTGCAATAACGTGCAATGTGCCCTGGCTTTCCACACTTAAAGCATTTGACGGCACCATCGTTTTTCTGCTGCGTTCCTTTTAATGCTTCCAAAATTGTGTCTACCCAGTCTGGCTTTCCACTTCAGCGCGACGCGCTTTATATGGGGGCTTACTCAAAAGTGACGCTGTTTCCGGAGTCAGTGCATAGGATACCGTTTCGCAAATGTTAGCTTTGGGTTTGCGTATGTAGCTCGCTTCGTTTCCACGTCCCGTATGCCATTTATAAAACTGAATTTTTACCCTCTCGGTGTATTCCACGAGTGCGTCGGCATATGCTAGATGGGCCAGCCTTTCGATATCAGATGCGAACTCCTGCAAAGTCTCATTCGATTTTTGGTAACGGTTTTGCAACTCAATTTGGTATACCTGTTTCCTGTTCGCTTCCGTATCGCCTCTCTAGAGCGCTCATCAATGTTTCATAGTTGTTCCGTTCGTACTCTGGAATCGTCTGCAAGATTTCAGCTGCCCTGGCTTTCCACTGCCACGAACAGTGTAGCAACTTTATCTTCGGAATTCTCAAACTGAAGCTTAAACACCTGGAAAGGAACAGAACCGTCAAAGGATGTTGTTTTTACCTTTGGATTACTCGCTGAAACTGCTGGGCGATTTAGTTGCAACTCCTGTATACGACCTCTCAATGTTTCAATCTCGGCATCGATTTTGTCCTAGAGTTGTGAAATTTTTGTATCCTGCGCCTCCAACTTCAAGGAAATACGTCCTTCTTGCTCTTCCAGTTGCGCAGAGATCTGTGATGATATCTGTGCTGAAATTTGCGTCAACATTTCGGATATTTGTATTACTTGTGCTTCAATCTTTGATGTTATATGTGTCTCCTGCGATTCCAGTTGGGATGCCATATATGTCTTCTTTTCGGCCAGTTGAGTTGTTATCTTTGTCTTTTGTTCTTCCAGTTGAGATGACATATCGGTTGATATTTGTGACGACATTTGCATCAACACTGCTAGAATCGCGTTAGTGTCAACACTTGCCAATTGATTCGGAGTCTATTATCTTCTCCTCCATTTTAGTCGCTGGCTCTTCCAGATCAGGATAAAAGACATACTCGTCCACATTAATTCCTTCCAACTCCAATACCTCCTAGCCGTGCTTGAAGTTCGATCTTATTGCAGGTTGTATTCAATCCTCGGTTCTCCAACTCCTTTTCCAGTTGCTGGATCCTTAATTCACTTAACTTTGCCATGTCCAAGTTGTATTCTGGAATTTATTCAACAATTCCTCTTCCGACACCAACTAACGTTCGAATCACTAAACTGTTGAATAAATAACTCCACTATTCAATAATGCACAATGGCCTTTATTAAAGTACTTCACAACAACACTTCTACTTCTCAACAGATAGCGTGCTTAAATCAAACTTATTCGTCGTGCCTCAGCTGCTGCTTTTATACTCTTTGGTTTCCTCGTTGACATATTTCTAGGCGTTTCTATTTCTAGAATTTGCTTCTTGTTTACCAGCTATAACTCACCAGCTATAACTCAGATGCACGTTATAGCTTCCCATATGCGCGTGTATATGTGAGTGATACTTCCACAGATGATTGCCTACTTTTGGGAGTATCTCAGATATATGCATGTGTTTGTGCTCTCCGCTGATTTTATGGACAAATGTATAGACATAATGATTGACTTGTTGATGTGCATACACGTCACTGCTTAGCATTGGCTTAGAGATGACAGTATCCCTTAGCGTTGCTAATATTCGTCACAATATTATATTCTAAGCCCCTAACCTGCTGGGGGGAAAAATACAACCCACTATACCACGGTGATTAGGCACTCCCCTCTTATAAACATGGCAACACCGGCAGGTAGATACTACTCTGAAAGCAACCTACTATAATAAGAAACGAAAGCTAAAACATAAAAAATATTAGTATTCATTGATTTTCTTAGTTAAAACATATTTTAGTGTGAAAGTCAAAATTTTCAATTCATAAAATTTTCCGTAGAATTTAAATATTTATTTTTGAGTCCTGAAAATTTATGTAAATGGAAGGCGAGCCGACAGAGTGCTTATTTTTTGCTGTTGCGAAAAGCACATGCAATGTTAGAGCTAAAAACAGAGGCGGCAAATGCCATCGTCGTCCTGGGCCATTAATACGAAATCCTTATTTAAATTTCTTACGCGAATTTCGTAAGCACAATTGTGGTCTGAGCGTTGTTGAGGTAGTACGAAGAGGTACTTAAGAATGGAATGCATTACCGAAAGAAAAAAAACTCCGTTACATAGAAGAGGTTCGCCCTGCCCTGTTTTTGGTTATTAAAATGCTGCTTTAAAATTTTTTAATTTAAACAAGAAAATATTGCATTTTTTCCTTTTTTTCAATTTCAGGCATTTTATGCGCCCAAAATACGTAAATGTTGTTGCTCTATGCCAGTCGAAGCATGCGGCCATAAAAAGAAAAAAGTATCAATTTGTCCAAGCAAAAAAAGGCGTTCGAGATCTAGTAGCTGCTCCTCAACCAAAACAAGTTTAAGAAAGAAATCATCAGGATGCTTTGGCAAGAGAAAAAGCAAGAGACGCACCAAAAAAATGAAAAAGCATAAATGTGGTCAACGTAAAAAGTTAAGAAAGCGCAGACCAAGATCTCAGTGCAAGCGTAGAGCAAGAAAATTGAGAAAAATAAAGAAAAAGCGTAGTCAGTGTAGCTTTTTCTAATTTAGTATTAATAGTTAGAAAAAAAGAGATGATTTGTATAAATTTTTGCTAAACGCCTTTTATATGAAAATTCTTTGTAACTTTTTTTTTAGTATGCTATTATTGTAACTGAGTAAAAATATATGTACTTATTTTACGAGAGCTTGTTTTTTAGCCTAAATGATTGATAAATGCATTTTTATGTCCAGCTTTTTTCCTGTCGCAATAATGAAGCAGTCATGTTTTTTTTTAGCAGTGCTTCGCCCCATCAAATAAGTGCGATCACTCACAATTGTCATAAATATCCTGGAGTCCTAGAAAACTTTATATTTTCACTAGGTTGGGCCAAAGAGATAAGGCTTGGTTCCAAATTCCAATTGAAACGATGGTTGGTGTCATCTGGGGAAAAATTTCGAACCTACTATTTAGAATTGTATGAATTTTTAAGAGTATAGATTTTTGTAGCCGAATCAATTTTGATCTAATAAAGTACAAGTTCGCACTGATTTTTAACAATTTTTTCCGAAGGGTGTTTCAGATTTTATTATATACCAGCGTACCCGGCATACATTCTCTTGCTCGAAAATCTTCAGCCTATATCCAATTTTTTTGCATTTTTTTTCTCATTCTTGTCCACCCCTTCTATTCCTTGTCTACTCCCATTTCCACTTCCACTCCATTTCTCATTCCCACTCCCACTTCCCACTTCCCAACGCAACTCCCATCTTAAGCGCGATGTCCATATTGCAAGCAATGAAAAATTGCATACAAAAAACAGCTCAAGAAAAATTTCGTTTGTGAAGAAAAACTCATAACGTTAGTGTGAAAATGTGCTAAATCACTTTTTACGAATTTTACAGGAGACGAAAAAAAATAATTTTTGAAATAACCTTTTTTTCAAAACTGTGAATGAGGATACCTTAGTTGCATTATGAATTCATACAAGTGGCAAATGTTTGATAAAAACGTTCACAATAGTAAACAGCCTCCATCAACTGTTCCATCGCTGTTCGATTACTTAAATTATTTGCTCAATAGTGTTTTTCAAAAATTTTTGTAGACGATTGGCTTATTACATCTAATCTAATCTAATATCTAATCTAATCTAATATCTAATATATATTATAAATAACAAAGTTTGGATGTTTGTCCAGACATTTGTAGGATCTACTAGCTATATTTTTTTGAAAAAAGGAGGTCCCCGCCCCCTAGGAACAGTTATAATTTAATTGTATTTTTTCGTCTGTAACTGAATCACGTCAGAACGGCTACACATATTTTAATGAAATTTGGGACACAGACAATAGTCTACTAGCGAAATTTTTTTCGGACATGGAAGGGGGTGGGGGTCCCACGACCTCTTCGAACAATTACTTTTAAATAATTTTTATACATTACAACTTTACGTATACACGGGCCTTCACCAATATTACAGACTCAATGGATCAAATAAGTCGAGGGCTTACAAACTGAGCAGTGACACCCTCCGCCCCCTCTCCCCCTTCTCACCACTCTGGTGTAAAATGTATAAATAGTTACAAATCAATATAAATGTTCTCCTAAATCAATAATTTTTGGTAGCTGACTCACACAGATCGAGATCTAAACAATTTTGGAAAAACGATCGGTGGTGCACTCCGTCTCCTCCCACCATGCGCCCTCCATCAATTATTTTTATTAGCACGCTTTTGTTAGCTTTACCTGCATGTTTCTTTGTAACTTTTTATTCGCTCCAACGGACCTGCTGCCTTATTAACATGGTTTTATAATTAGCTTCACCTTATTCGTACTCCCGTTAGGTCATATCGAGAACCTTCCGGGATCATTTGTAGATGCTTTTCGGGATCCCGCCGGGGTCATTTCGGGACTTTCGGGATTATTTCGGGATCAATTTGGGACCCTTCCGGGATCATTTCTGTACAGTTTTCGGGATCCGTCCGGGATCCCGTCGTGGTTATTTTGGAACATTTTCGGGACTATTCCGGGATCATTTCGGGACGGGATAATTTTTGTACCCTTCCGGCATCATTTCTGGATGGGTTTCGGGATCCGTCCGGCATCCCGTCGGGGTATTTTCGGGATCATTTGCGTAGCTTGGAGATAAATTCTTCATGGTTTTCGGAATCATTACGGGACTTTTTCAATGTCATTTTGGGTCCCTTCCTGCATCATTTCTGGATGGTTTTCGGGATCCGTCCGGGATCCCGTCGGGGTCATTTCGGGATCATTTGGGGTACATCCGGCATCATTTCTAGATGGTTGTCGGGATCCGTCCGGGATCCCATCGGGGTCATTTCGCGACTTTATCTCGACTAATACGGGATCATTTTGGAACCATTTCGGCATCATTTCTGGATGGTTTTCGGGATCCGTCCGGGATCCTGTCAGAGTCATTTCGGGAGGGGCTCATTTGAAGACCTCTCCGGCATCATTTCTGAACAGTTTTCGGGATCCGTCCGAGATCCCGACGGGGTCACTTCGGGACTATTTCGGGATCATTTGGGGTAACTACCGGCATCATTTCTGGATGGTTTTCGGTATCCGTCGGGGATCCCGTCGGGGTCATTTCTGGACTTTTTCGGGATCATGTGGGGTATTTTCCGGCATAATTTCTGGATGGTTTTCGGGATCGGTCAGGAATCCGGTCGGGATCATTTCGCTACTTTTTCGTTACGAATACGGGATTATTTGGGGAGTCTTTCGGCATCATTTCTGGATGGTTTTCGGAATCCGTACGGGATCCCGTCGGTCATTTCGGTACTTTTTCGGGATCATTTAAGGATAATTTTCAGGATTCGTCCAGGATCCCGTCAGGGTAATTTCTGGACTTTTCCGAGACTATTTCGGGATCATTTTGGGACCCTTCCAAGATCATTTCTGAATGGATTTCGGGATCTGTTCGGGATCCCGTCAGGGTCATTTAGGGATCCGTTGGAGATCCCGTCAGGGTCATATCGGGAATTCTTCGGGATTATTTCGGGATCATTTATGGATGGTTTTCGGGATCCGTCCGCGATCCCGTCGGGGTCATTTCGGGACTTTTTCAGGACTAATACGGGATCATTTGGAGACCCTTCCGGCATCATTTATGGATGGATTTCGGGATCCGTACGGGAACCCATCAGGGTAATTTCGGGACTATTTCGGGATCATTTGGGGACCCTTTAGGGGTAATTTCGTTACTTTTTCTGTATTATTTCGGGATAATTTGGGAACCCTGCCGGCATTATTTCCTGATAGTTTGCCGGATCCATCAGTCATTTCGGGACCATTTTGGGATCATTTGTGGACCCTCCCGAGATCATTTCTGGATCCGTTGTTGTTATTGTTGTTGTTGGTGTTGGTATTGGTGTTGTTGTTGTTGTAGCGATAAGGTTACTCCCCGAAGGCTTTGGGGGTGATGTGATGGCCCTTTGTCGGATACAGATCCGGTACGCTCCGGTAACACATCACCATTAAGGTGCTGGCCCGACCATCTCGGGAACGATTTATATGGCCACATTAAACCTTCTGGCCATCACTCCCTCCCCACCCCTAAGTTCCATGAGGAGCTTGGGGTCGCACAAAGACTCGTACGTTAGTGCGGGATTTCATCGTGGTCATTTTCGGACTATTTCGGGCCCTTCAGGAATCATTTCTGTATGGTTCTCTCGATCCGTCGTGGATCCCCTCGGGGTCATTTCGGAACTTTCTATACTATGTCGAAATAATTTAGGGACCCTTCCTGGATGGTTTTTGAGATCCGTCCGGGAGGGAGCCCGTCAGGGTAATTTCGGAACTTCTTCGGGATCATTTAGGTACCCTTCAGGGATCACTTCTGTGTGGTTCTCTGGATAAGTCTAGAATCGTGTCGTCATTTCGGGTTTTTTGGGGACTATTCCGGGAACTTTTGTAGACCCTTCCGGGGCATTTCTGGATGGTTTTCGGGATCCATCCGCGATAGCGTCGGGGTCATTTTGTAGCTTTCTCTGGATAATTGTGGGATCATTTGGGGATCCTATCAGGTTGTCAGCTCATTTAGTTCTTTTTTTTACTCAATTACAAATATAAAATGCAATAGACAAAAAACAAATTTTAAACAACTAACTTGGTAAGCAGGCTAACGTGAATAGCCCACATATTTCATTTTCTCCTTGCGGACGGGGCCGCGGGTAAAGCTAGTATATATATATTATAAGTGGGAAAGTTTGGATGTTTGGATGTTTGTCCAGACGTTTGTCTTTGTGACTCAATCACGCAAGAACGGCTGTACCGATTTGGATGAAATTTAGCACGCATATAGCCAATAGTCTTGAAGGATCTACTAGCTATATTTTTTTAAAAAGGGGGGAGGTCTCCGTTCCCTAGGAACAGTTATAATTTAATTATTGTATTTTTTCGTCTTAGTGACTGAATAACACCAGAACGGCTACACGGATTTTGATGAAATTTGGGACACAGACAATAGTCTACTAGCGAAATTTTTTTCGAACATGGAAAGGGGGGTGGGGTTCCCACGACCCTTCGAACAAGTACTTTTAAATAATTTTTGCCCATTTTACACTAGTTCCGGAGCCGTGGATCGCTAGCAATAGGATCTGTGGCCTGCGGACACCAACGTATAAGCTTTATAGCGCTCAGGAAAAGGGTAAGCCTCGCACATGTATATTGGCTAAGTCTACTCTTAATGTTTTTCTTCTACCCAATTATAGCGATGGGGATTTGACAGCGGTCAGCGTCGAGGTGCTAGGGAGGAGCTTTAAACTTGCCTCCTTCTACCTAGCGCACGATCACCAAGGCTCATTACCACCGGATAATCCACGAAACGACTTCATCCTACTCGGAGGCGACGCCAATGCTCATCACGCCCAGTGGGGCAGCAGAGATACAAATGACCGAGGTGAGTCTCTATTCAACTATCTGTTAGGCACTAATCTGAGTATATGTAATAGGGGAAATGATCCCACTTTTATTACGAGGAACCGCGAAGAGGTCCTTGACATAACACTGGTCACAGACTCTTTCAGTGACCTGATCGTTTCATGGAGAGTTCTAAAGGAGCAATCCTTTTCTGACTATAGATATATAAGTTTTTCTATATCGCAGGCGGACGCAAGTCCTAAGTACATACAAAATATTAGAAGAACTAACGGGCTACTATAAGAAGATTATAGGTAAAAAGCTATCTGAGGAGGTACGAGTCCCAGAAAGCGAGGAGGAGCTGGACGTGTTTGTAAATAATTTCAGTCAAAATTGCAGGAATGCTTTAGATAGGGCTTGCCCGGCTAAAAAGGTTTTGGAAACTCACAAACTACCATGGTGGTCGTCTGATCTTGATAAACTTAGGAAGTCATGTAGGGCGGCCTTCAATAAAGCAATGCATGATGGACATCAATCCTCATGGGCTGCTTATAAACCGAAAATAAATATATATAAAAAAGCAATCCGGAATGGAAAGCGATCCTCCTGGAGGGATTTCTGCGGCAGGATTGAATCCACATCCGCGGTCTCCCGGTTAAGGAAGGTGCTATCGAAATCTCCAACTCAGCTAAGTTACGTCCAAAAGCCGGATGGACACTGGACGGACTCCAGCGCTGAAACCATAAACTTGCTAATGGATACGGACTTCCCAGCAAGTACGGGCATGTCTTCAATTATTGTCAGCGGAGGGTCATCTAATGATCAGCTGATAAGCGAAATCACAAATGATAAAAGGATAGATTGGGCTTTACAGACCTTCAAGCCCTATAAATTGCCGGGGCCGGATGAAATTTTTCCGGCTCAGCTCCAGTATACTGCCGAACTTATAAGGCCCTGGATTAAAGGGATGCTTATAGGTTGTCTTAGGCTCAATTACGTACCAGTATCGTGGAGGGAAGTCAACGTGTTCTTTATCCCCAAGGCAGGGAAACCCTCCCACTCTAAACCAAATGATTATAGGCCTATAAGCTTATCTTCTTTTCTGCTTAAAGCGCTCGAAAGACTTCTAGAGGACCACATCAGGAGGATTGAGCCGTCGCTTCTTTCGCAAGCACAGCATGCCTATACTAAGGGCAGATCAACTGACACGGCCTTGCACTCACTGGTATCCGCTATCGAAAGGTCACTAGACCTCAAGGAATACACACTGGTGGCATTTCTAGATATAGCGGGTGCCTTCAAAAACGTTCTCCCGGAGGTCATCACCTCGGCGCTGACCGATCTGGGGGTGGACGCGTGCCTGGTGGAGTTTATATACAATCTGCTTACGCGTAGGCAGATTAAAACTGAGGTAGGTGGATGCGTGATCCGCAGACCGGTCAGAAGAGGCACTCCGCAGGAGGTGTTCTCTCTCCGCTACTTTGGGTGGTTACCGTCAACCAACTACTCCGCCTCATGGAATCAGAAGGTCACCAAGTGATCGCGTATGCAGATGACATCTGCGTCACCATGCGGGGGAAATTTCCGCAAACTTTGTAACCTAATGGAAGGGGCACTATCCAAAAGTTTTCACTGGACCACAGCCACAGGCTTGGAAGTCAACCCGAATAAAACCGAGCTTGTCCTATTCACGAGGAGGTATAAGGTACCAAATCTAACACCGCCAAGAATTGGGGGTAGGTTTTTAGCGTTTAGCGATCGAGTCAAGTATTTGGGAGTAATTCTGGATAGGAAGCTATTATGGAGTGACCATATAGTGGAGCGATGCAAGAAGGCAGCAGCAGCGCTGTTCACCTGCAAGAGGGAAATTGGCACCTCCTGGGGATTCTCCCCCAAGGTAACATACTGGATTTATACAGCCATTGTGCGCCCGATTCTTCTTTATGGTGCCTTGGTCTGGTGGCCTGCACTAGCTAAAACTACCTATCTTAAGACGCTTCAAAAGGTGCAACGGAGTTCGGAGCTCTGCATCACCGGGGCTCTCGGCTCCACTCCATCTGAAGCACTCAACACAATGCTATACCATCCACCTCTTGACCTGGTGGCGAAGGAAATAGCGGTCATCGACGCTCTACGCATAAGGAAAACAGGTCTCTGGTCAAATGGATCTAGTGGACATGCAACAATCCTGGGCACGAGCGCCCCAGTCCCAATACCGGTGCGCACTGACTACTGCACGCCAAAAAACGTTCGTTAAAAATTATTGTATTATATACCATCCCGACAGGACTGGAATACCAGACAACATACGGTACCGGGTGCCATCAATATATTCACGGATGGTTCTAAGCTTGACGGGAAGGTGGGAGCAGGCCTCTTTTCGCCGGATCTGGGTCTAGAGGTCTCTTTTCGCCTACCAGATTACTGTAGTGTTTACCAAGCGGAAATGCTGGCGATACACAAGGCTGTGAACCATCTAGGGTCTATGCCTAAAGATGGTAAACGGGTGGTTATTTTCTCAGACATCCAGGCCGCCTTAAAGCCCTGGACTCATTCGTCGACAACGCAAAGTCGGTCACTGAATGCCGCAAATCTCTTAACGAGATGGCTCACCACTTCAGTATCAGCCTTATATGGGTACCTGGGCACAGGGATATCGAAGGCAATTGCAGAGCAGACGAGCTGGCCAGAAGAGGCACCACCGACGATATCCTTCCGGGAAATGAGTCGGTAGGCATACCCATGGCCACTTTCAGGCTTCGTGTGAACACAAGCACTATAAGAATCGCAAATGGACTATGGTCAGCCATATCATCGTGTGAGACATCGAGGCAAACCTGGGCCTCATATAAGGGCCCCTGATAAGGTTTCTAACAGGGCATTGCCTAATAGGCACGCATGGTGCTAGAATGGGGGTAACGACCTTCGACTATTGTCGCAGCTGCAGATATACAGAAGAGGAAGAGAGCGTCCAGCACCTTCTCTGTCACTGTCCAGCGCTTAGTAGGCGTAGGATGGCTATCCTTGGTAAACCTTTCCTACATGACCTCGCTGAGGTTACTTGCTATGAAGTAAAGGCTCTGGCAAAATTTATAATTTCCACGAGGTGGTTTGACCCGCTTTAGGCAGGGTAGGGGTCCTCCTTTGAGACCGTATAGGGTGTTACAATGGGCATTGATGGCCTAACCCTGCAAAAATCGCGAGTACTCCATGCATGTATGTATGGAGTACTCGCTATGGACCAAGCGAGTGCTCCAAAATTAACCACAATTCATACAAAACGTATGGTCCAATTAACATTGCGATGTCCTAGGACCGGACCATATAATCCAGCTCCGCATTACATCAGAGTACTCCATGGAGTACCCACAGTCCAATAAACATCGTGTAGTGATTACAATCGTTAGAAACGAGCAATAATCGGCTTACAACATGTTCGTGTAGAAACATGAGTTGGTCCATCGCTGCATTACAGTGGAGTAGAATGGTAGGTACTCAAGTGGACCACATGGTCCAAAGATTTTTGCAGGGAAGTAGTGAGCTGTTACCCTAGTGTTCAGCTCAGCCCTTGCAACCTAACCTAACCTATACATTATAACTTTACGTATACGGGCCTTCACCAATATTACAGACTCAATGGGTCAAGTAAGTCGAGGGCTTACACAGTGAGCAGTGACACCCTGCGCCGCCTCTCCCCCTTATCTCCCCCTCTGGTGACATACAAATCGAGTTCTAAACAATTTTGGAAAATCGATCAGTGGTCCTCCTTCTCCGCCCTCCATCCGCCCTCCAATTGTTTTTATTAGCACGCTTTTATTAGCTTTACCTGTATGTTTCTATGTAACTCTTCATTCGCTCCAATGCGCCTGCTGCCTTATCCTTCCGGGATAATTTCTGTATAGTTTTCGCGATCCCATCGGGGTTATTTTGGGACATTTTCGGGACTATTCCGGGATAATTTCGGAACTATTTCGCTATCATTTGGGGACCCCTACGGCATCATTTCTGGATGGGTTTCAGGATCCGTCCGGCATCCCGTCGGGGTATTTTCGGGATAAATTGCGTACTTTTGAGAGATAAATTCTTTACGGTTTCCGGGATCACTACGGAACTTTTTCGGGGTCATTTTTGGTACCTTCCGTGATCATTCCTGGATGGTTGTATTTCGGGATCATTAGGGGTATCTTCCGGCATCATTTCTGGATGGTTTACGGGATCCCGTCGGCGTCATTTCGAGACTATTAGGTGATCTTTTGAGGATCTTTCCGGCATCAATTCTTGATGGTTGCCGGTACCATCAGGGCAATTTCGCGACCATTTTGGGATCATTTGGGGACCCTTCCGAGGTCATTTCTGGTTCTGTCCGGGACGCCGTAGGAGTCATTTCGAGATCTTTTTGTTACTTTTTCGGGATAGTTATGGGACCCCTCCGGGATCATTTCTGGATCTGTGCGGGATCCCATCGGGGTCATTTCCGGACTACTTCGCGACTTATACGGGATCAATTGGCCTTTCGCCATCATTTCTGGATGTTCGGTATCCGTCTGGGATCTCGTCAGGGTCATTTCGGGACTATCTGGGGATCATTTGGAAACCTTTCGGGCATCATTTCCGGATAGTTTCCGGGATCCCTCGGGGATCCCTTCAGGGTCATTTCGGGACTATTTCGGAATCAATTTGGGGTACCCACCGGCATCATTTTTGAATGGTTTTCGGTAATCATCCGGGATCCCGTCCGAGTGATTTCAGGACTTTCTCGGGATCCGTCCCTGATCCCGACGGGGTAATTCGGGATCATTTGGGGTACCTACCGGCATCATTTCTGGTTGGTTTTCGGGATCCGTCCGGGATCCCATCGGGGTCATTTCGGGACTTTTTCGGGATCATTTGGGGTCCCTTCCGGCATCATTTCTGGAAGGTTTTCGGGATCCGTTCGGGATCTCATCGGGGTCATTTCAGGACTTTTTCGAGATCAGGACTATTAGGGGATCATTTGAGGAACTTTCCGGCCTCATTTCTGGATAGTTTTAGAGATCCGTCCGGGATCCCGACGGGGGTCATTTCGGGATAATTTGGGGTACCTACCGGCATCATTTCTGGATGGTTTTCAGGATCCGTACAGGAACCCATCAGGGTAATTTCGGGACTTTTTCGGGATCATTTGGAGTCCCCTTTAGGGGTAATATCATGACTTTTTCAGTATTCGGGATCATTTGGGGACCGTTCCGGCATCAATTCTTGATGGTTTGCCGGATCCATCAGGGTAATTTCGGGATAATTTTGGGATCGTTTGGGGACCCTTCCGAGGTCATTTCTGGATCCGTCCGGGATGCCGTAGGAGTAATTTCGAGATTTTTTTGTTACTTTTTCGAGATAGATTTCCGGACTATTTCGGGATCATTTGGGGTACGAACCGGGATCACTTAGGGTTGGTTTTCGGGATCCGTCCGGGATCCCGTCGGGATCATTTCGGGATCATTTGGGGTACCTACCGGCATCATTTCTGGATGGTTTTCAGGATCCGTACAGGAACCCATCAGGGTAATTTCGGGACTTTTTCGGGATCATTTGGAGACCCTTTAGGGGTAATTTTATGACTTTTTCAGTATTCGGGATAATTTGGGGACCGTTCCGGCATCAATTCTTGATGGTTTGCCGGATCCATCAGGTTAATTTCGGGACCATTTTGGGATCGTTTGGGGACCCTTCCGAGGTCATTTCTGGATCCGTCCGGGATGCCGTAGGAGTAATTTCAAGATTTTTTTTGTTACGTTTTCGAGATAGATTTCCGGACTATTTCGGGATCATTTTGGGACCTTTTCCGGAATCATTTCTTTATGGTTTTCGCGATACGTCGTGTATCCCCTCGCGGTCATTTCGGAACTTTTTCTGGACTATGTCGGGATAATTTAGGAACCCTTCCTGGATATTTTCTGGATGGTTTTCGAGATCCGTCCGGGAGCCCGTCAGGGTCATTTCGGAACTTTTTCGGGATCATTTTCGTACCCTTCAGGCATCATTTCTGTATGGTTCTCTGGATAAGTATAGAATCGTGTCGTTGTCATTTCGGGTTTTTTTGGGTCTATTCCAGGAACTTTTGTAGACCCTTCGGGGGCATTTCTGGATGGTTTTATCCTATCAGGTTATCAGCTCATTTAGTTCTTTTTTTACTCAATTACAAATATAAAATGTATTACCCAGAAACAAAATTTTAAACAGATAACTTGATAAGCAGGCTAACGTGAATAGCCCATATAAAGGCTAGTTATTTACATATTTTAAAATGTTTGCTTAATTGGCTGTTCATTTTTATCTCTTAACTAGATTTTAGAAATGAATATAAATATGTAGTCTGATCTTCAGGAAAAGAAAAGCTGATTTGACACACAAATGGGCAGTTCATGGAGGTTCTATTTAATAACCGCGAGCAAAAAACAAACCTATCTTCCATTCTCTTGCCGTTCGCGACAGCCATTCTCCCTGTCAGATATTATTTGACAGGTAGGTATGGCAATGGAGGAATAGAAAGATTTTGCACTTGTATGAATTCACAATGAATTACATTGTCATCGGGTTCTGAACTATATTCCAAGTTTCAAGCTTGTAGCTTATCGGAAAGTTACTTAAATTTTAATTACAAAATTCGTCAAGCTAAATAAAATATTTTATAAAGGTAAACAGAGGTATGTAAATAACACTGTTTTTATAGTTCATTTTATATTTTTTAATAACAAAAATACGTTTTTTACTACCTTTATATTAAGTCCCTTTCATGTTTGCCCCCTCATTTCCATAGGAATTTTTGATCCACGGAAAAGTCTTTTTCGGTAACTTCCCGTTGAGCTAGACACTTGATACTTAGAACATAGTTCAGATCTGGGGGACATCACAAAGCAAGTGAAAAAAAATCCGCTAGGTGGCGCACGGATCGAGATATACAGAAAATGAATTTTAAAATGGAAATTTCGCGATCTTTCAACTAACTTCTCGGTGATCCAGTGACTTGAAGCTTAGCACATAGTTTGCGAGTCGATGGCACTACAATTCGTGGAAAACAAAATGCCGCCAGGTGGCAGACGAATCGAGATAAACGAAAATCCCTGAAAAAACGCAGGGAATCTTGCGATCGATTTTTAAGTAACTTCCCGGTGACCTAGAGACTTGAAACTTGGCAGTTAGTTAGAGGCCTGGTGGCAATACAACTTATAGAAAACAAAGTTCCGCTATGTGGCGCGCTAGTCAAGATATCTGCAAATCCTTTAAAAATGGGGGGATCTTGCGATCGATTTTCGAGTAACTTCCCGATGAGTTAGAGACATGAAACTTGGGCCGTAAGTCAGTACCCGGTGACAATGCAATACTTTATAAAAAAAAAATCCGCTAGGTGGCGCATGGATCGAGATATTGAGAAAACTAGTTTTAAATTGGGAACCTTGCAATCGATTTTTAACTAACTTCCTGGATATCTAGAGACTTGAAGCCTGAAATATAGTTTAAAACTCCGTGACAGTGCAATGTTTGATCAAATTTGAGCTACCTAACGCACAATTCGAACTATTTAGAAGATTAGTCCATACCTTCATGGCTAGCCTCCAGAGTGTTGCAGGCGTTGTAGAATTCCACCTCGTTGAAGGCCCAACTCAATGCACGTCCTTGCATACTTTTAGGCGTACGCGACTTTCACCGCGATTCTTTTTTCATTTGCCGTGTATATCTTAATCAATAGCCCCACCAACTTTGAACACATCCATGCACGACGATAATTCAACACACTCCCATCTAATATGATTACATCCCCCAACGACGAAAAATCACTACGTTCATCGATGGTGTTGTAATTGTTAGCACTTTCACCACCAATGAAAATTCACCACATCAATTGTGTTGAACTTACTTCCTCAACAATTGTGATCATATTCACCAAAACGGATTGCGTTGCACTATCCCGCTTCGTCAATTATGAGAATAATCGCCAACAAGAATCATTCACCACATTCATCCTCTTTGTCCAACTCACACGCTCCACCAATATCAAGAGCATCGAACATCTATAATAATTCACCGATTTATATGTAGCACACATACATCTTTCTACGGTCACCTAAGTCGAATATAGATATAGACGTAGGACGTCCGAGCAACACCAAAGAACGGCTAGCTATTTTGAACAAATAAATAAAGATAAGAATTTTCACTTAGGAATTACTTAAATTACTAATCAAAGTTGTAATTGCTTTTTTTGTAGGCAGTACTAAAAATTTAAGATAAAAAGATGATAAAAAAATTTTAAGGACTACCTTTATATAAATGGACCAAAAAATAGAAGGCAATTTTTCCTTTAATACGGACATAGTCTTGTTGAATTTTAACTAAAAAACTTTAACAATAGCTCTTTTAAAAGAATTTCGGGATTTAAAACTATAAAGGTGGAGCGCAATCTTTCAATTTAAGGCAAACCATGTACTTGGGATTAACTAATTGATTATGTAAAATTTAAACACGCTCTCAACCTTTATAATTTTAAATCCCAAAATTCTTTAAAAAGAGCTATTGTTAAAGTTTTTTAGTCAAAATTCAACAAGACTATGTCTATATTAAAGGAAAAATTGCCTTCTATTTTTTGGTTCATTTATATAAAGATATTCCTTAAAATTTTTTATCAAGAAACTTACGAATGTCTGCTATTTATACTCCGGTCAATGTTAGAAGAAAACTTGCATTCAATTGATTATGCCGATCATTTGCTACACTGAGCTAGTGTACAGTAAACTGAGCTCCCAGTCTGCTCATAAAATTGATGTAGCATTTAATCATGTTACACGTTATGTATTCGGCTTAGCTAGATTTGATCATATATCCAGCTGGAGAGCGCGTCTACTGGGCTGTGAAATCTTCGAATATTTGAAAGCTAGAAACAGCATTTTCCTTTGTCAACTTATCATGTATAAGGAGCCTAGTTACCTATATGATAAGCTGATATTCCCCAGGTCTGCTCGAATCAACGACCTAATAGTACCAACTTATAACTATCTAACATCTGGACGGCTATTCTTTGTCAATGCTATTCGCCTATGGAACTCTATTCCAGTATCCATTCGTAGTAGTCTAAATAAAAGCAACTTTAAAAATGTTCTTTATGCTCACTTTAGTTGAAACCATTATACTTCTTGAGTTTTCGCCATCAATATGTATGAGTGTATACAATGTTTTTTTATTGAATTTAATTATTTGTTTATTTTAGATACTAGTAAATTAAGATACTTCTCTATGTTTAATATGATAATTTAACCTACATAGCCCTCTGTTATGACTTTTGTTCTTTTTATACTCAGTTGAGCAGAGCTCACAGAGTATATTAAGTTTGATTGGATAACGGTTGGTTGTACATATATAAAGGAATCGAGATAGATATAGACTTCTATATATCAAAATAATCAGGATCGAAAAAAAATTTGATTGAGCCATGTCCGTCCGTCCGTCCGTCCGTCCGTCCGTTAACACGATAACTTGAGTAAATTTTGAGGTATCTTGATGAAATTTGGTATGCAGGTTCCTGAGTACACATCTCAGATCGCTATTTAAAATGAACGATATCGGACTATAACCACGCCCACTTTTTCGATATCGAAAATTTCGAAAAACCGAAAAAGTGCGATAATTCATTACAAAAGACAGCTAAAGCGACGAAACTTGGTAGATGAGTTGAACTTATGACGCAGAATAGAAAATTAGTAAAATTTTGGACAATGGGCGTGGCACCGCCCACTTTTAAAAGAAGGTAATTTAAAAGTTTTGCAAGCTGTAATTTGGCAGTCGTTGAAGATATCTTGATGAACTTTGGCAGGAACGTTACTTCTATTACTATATGTACGCTAATAAAAATTAGCAAAATCGGAGAAGGACCACGCCCACTTTTAAAAAAAAAATTTTTTTAAATTAAAATTTTAACAAAAAATTTAATATCTTTACAGTATATAAGTAAATTATGTCAACATTCAACTCCAGTAATGATATGGTGCAACAAAATACAAAAATAAAAGAAAATTTCAAAATGGGCGTGGCTCCGCCCTTTTTCATTTAATTTGTCTAGGATACTTTTAACGCCATAAGTCGAACAAAAATTAACCAATCCTTTTGAAATTTGGTAGGGGCATAGATTTTATGACATTAACTGTTTTCTGTGAAAATGGGCGAAATCGGTTGATGCCACGCCCAGTTTTTATACACAGGCGTCCGTCTGTCCTTCCGCATGGCCGTTAACACGATAACTTGGGCAAAAATCGACATATCTTTAATGAACTTAGTTCACGTGCTTACTTGAACTCACTTTATCTTGGTATGAAAAATGAACGAAATCCGACTATGACCACGCCCACTTTTTCGATATCGAAAATTACGAAAAATGAAAAAATGCCATAATTCTATACCAAATACGAAAAAAAGCATGAAACATGGTAAGGTAATTGGATTGTTTTATTGACGCGAAATATAACTTTAGAAAAAACTTTATAAAATGGTTGTGACACCTACCATATTAAGTAGAAGAAAATGAAAAAGTTCTATAGGGCGAAATAAAAAACCCTTAAAATCTTGGCAGGTATTACATATATAAATAAATTAGCTGTATCCAACAGATGATGTTCTGGGTCACCCTGGTCCACATTTTGGTCTATATCTGGAAAACGCCTTCACACCACTCCCTTTTAAAACTCTCATTAATACCTTTAATTTGATACCCATATCGTACAAACTCATTCTAGAGTCACCCCTGGACCACCTTTATGACGATATCTCGAAAAGGCGTCCACCTATAGAACTAAGCCCCACGCTCTTTTAAAATACTCATTAACACCTTTCATTTGATACCCATATCATAAAAACATATTCTAAAGTCACCCCTGGTCCACCTTTATGGCGATATCTCAAAAAGGCGAACACCTATAGAACGAAGGCCCACTCCCTTTTAAAATACTTATTAACACCTTTCTTTTGATACCCATATTGTACAAACAAATTCTAGGGTCACCCCTACTCCACCTTTATGGCGATATCTCGAAACGGCGTCCACATATGGAACTAAGGATTACTCCCTTTTAAAATACTCATAAACACCTTTGTTTTGATACCCATATTGTACAAACAAATTCTAGGGTTACCCCTGGTCCACCTTTATGGCGATATATCGAAACCGCGTCCAGCTATGGAACTAAGGATTACTCCCTTTTAAAATACTCATTAGCACCTTTCATTTGATACCCATATCGTGCAAACGCGTTCTATAGTCACCCCTGGTCCACCTTTATGGCGATATCTCGAAAAGGCGACCACCTATACAACAACCACCACTCCCTTTTAAAACCCTTATTAATACCTTTAATTTGATACCCATATCGTACAAACATATTCTAGAGTCACCCCTGGTCCACCTTTAGGGCGATATTGCGAAACGGCGTCCACCTATAGAACTAAAGCCCACTCCCTTTTAAAATACTCATTAACACCTTTCGTTTGATGCCCATATTGTACAAACAAATTCTAGGGTCACCCCTGGTCCACCTTATGGCGATATCTCGAAACGGCGTCCACTTATGGAACTAAGGATTACTCCCTTTTAAAATACTCATTAACACCTTTTTTTTGATACCCATATTGTACAAACAAATTCTAGGGTCACCCCTGGTCCACCTTTGTGGCGATATCTCGAAATGGCGTCCACCTATGGAACTAAGGATTACTCCCTTTTAAAATACTCATTAACACCTTTCATTTGAAACCCATATCGTACAAACGCATTCTAGAGTCAACCCTGATCCACCTTTATGGCTATATCCCTAAATGGCATCCACCTATAGAACTATGGCCCACTCCCTCATAAAATACTCTTTAACACATTTCATTTGATACACATTCCAGGGTTTCCCTCGGTTCATTTTCCTACATGGTTATTTTCCCTTATGTTGTCACCATAGCTCTCAATTGAGTATGTAATGTTCGGTTACACCCGAACTTAACCTTCCTTACTTGTTTACATTGCGATTTATCTTTTTGTTGTACTATAAAAGATCCTAGATCTTATTGTACTAATACCATTTTTGCAATAAATGATGAAATGATGATGATGTTTTTATTTTAACTTTTGTTTTGCCATTTGGCGGTAAGGTATCGTTAAAAAGTAAGATGTATTTTCCACACAACTACAATCACGGCACGGCTATAGGTTCGCCAATAACACGACTTACCAAAATGTTGGCCGGTTAAAATTAATTTAAATTAGTTCTACTTTTTTTATTAAATTTTTGACGTCCTACGGGTGTATGAATCACCATTAAAATACACGTGTGCGATATTCAAGTTTATGTTGGGACGAGATATGTTTGAAAAGCCTTAGACTTAAAAATCTATGATTTCGTCCTCAGAGGGTGAATTATTATTTGTGCTACTCATAAATATTTTTTGTAATCATTAATTATACTCAGCTGAGCAGAGCTCACAGAGTATATTAATTTTGTTGGCCTAACGGTATCCCGTTACGGCATAAACTAATCGAGATAGATATAGACTTCTATATGTATATCAAAATGATCTGGGCGAAAAAAGAAACTAATTTAGCCATTTTCGTCCGACGGTCCGTCCGTTCGTGAACACGATAACTTTAGCAAATTTTGAGGTATCTTAATGAAGGTTGGTATGTAAGTTCCTGGGCACTCATCTCAGATCGCTATTTAAAATGAAGGAAATCGGACTATAACCAGTTTTTCGATATCGAAAATTTCGAAAACCCGTAAAAGTGCGATAATTCATTACCAAAGACGGATAAAGCGGTGACACTTGGTAGGTGGGTTGACCTTATGACGCAGAATAGAAAATTAGTAAAATTTTGGGCAATGGGCGGGCCCACTTTTAAATGAAGGTAACTTAAAACTTGCAAGCTGTAATTTGGCAGCTGAGTATGTAATGTTCGGTTACACCCGAATTTAGCCTTCCTTACTTGTTTTAAGAGATCGTTGTTTATTTCAAAATCATGACAGCATTTATTCACTCGTTTAAGACCACTTCTTATTATCAGAAGCGAATTCAACATAACCAAACTCAGTTTCTTTCTGTATTTGCTTTTAATCAAACTCATGTTTGAAAACATTCTTGCAACTTTAGCACTACTTGGTGGCGGCACAAAATCGACAAGCTTTTGGAATTATACTGTTATACTGTTTAACATCGAACCGAAGACTTACTTTTGAAGTTACATTTTTCAATCTATTTTGCTTTTTTTTTATCTACCGGACATAGTCCTCACAGATATGTAACAACTTAGATAAAAATTTATGAAATAGAAAAATATATGGTAACAAAAAGTTGACAACTCTGGCTAAGCAAGTCGAAAGTTTCTTTGCTCGTCTATTCGAAAATTTAATTAATTGATTTAAAGTGTCAAACAATTGCTAAATATATGGTTATATCCTTTCTATTGATCGGAAGTTAATGGACGTATTTTGCTCTCTGGCGTATTTCTTGTAGAAATAGATAATTGCGAATCTAAAATTAAATTGCAGTGCAACCACAATAACTAGTGCATTTAAAATTGAATTGCATGCAACAACAACTAGTGCAAGAATAAGGAAATACACTTTGCGGCATTACTAACTAGTCTGACAATTGCCAGGCGGTCAACTGCGCCACCTGTGTGTGAAGACATCTGTCCATCAGTTTATATTAACGTGACCAGACGTTCATTATTGAATCTAAAAGTATCTTAAGTAAGACTTAATAAAATTCTTATATATTGCGATGTCTTTTGCTGCTCCCACCTCTGTGCACCCAAGCGTAAACTGAGCACTGTTTCTCCAACTGCTAAGGAGGTTAAGCTTGATGAAAGTATCACTCTTGAGAAGGTCTTTGCCAAGCTGGCCGAACTTGAAGTGACAGTTCAACAGCATACTGAACAATTGCGGCCTTTAATTCAAAGTGTAGCGAATAGGTTGACAGAGGTGGAAAATAAGCTTTCTAAGCGAATAGAGGAAGAAATATCAGTGCTTAATGCTACGATTGCTGAATCGTCCGCTCGAATCTCTGTTTTGGAAGCCAATGCGATGAAATTTGAAGAGGACATGGCATGCATGGCAAATATGTTAGCTGGTGTCATTGAACAGAGTGCTGCGCCGGATATCTCCGCTGATGCGGTTGCTTTCGGCGTCCCGTATCTTGAAGGTGAAGACTTAAAACGTGTATTTAACCTGTTGTGTAAATCTACCGACTTCCATTCTCCTCAAATAAGAGATATTTTTCGCACAAAACCTTCAAATTGAAATCCAAATAGTGCTATTATTATAAAATTTCACTCGCCTCTCGACCGTAACCGGACCCTGCGAGCTTTTCGTGAGCATCGGAAAAGAACAAAGTCGGCTATTCCCCTAAATCCTTTTGGTTGTGAGGGTTTTTTCATATTTATGAAAGCCTCTCTAAAGAGAATAGACTTCTGCTGCAAGAAGCTGTCAAATTGCGACGAAATGGGAAGCTGAAGTCAGCATTTACAATTAGAGGTGCAGTGTATGTGAGGAGTGACAGCGCTGCGAACAGCCCGCCAACTGCCATAAGCTGCGTAGACGACTTACATCAGTTTCGCTAGTTTAGTCTTAAGTATTAGTCCTAGTTGTAGTGAATTAATCTTTGTAAGGGCAGTTAAACTCAGTTATTGCACTTTCTCGATTTATTTACTTTCTTGTTTTCTTAAAGTTGCTTTTCACTTGCGCTGTCCTAATGTTGGTGGGTAATGATGCGAATAGCATTAGCGATAATAGTCTTGTACTTATGACTAAGTGATTTTCGTCCCATTGGCATCCTTCCTGCGTTGTCGAAGACCTTTGAGAGCTTGTTATCAGAACAGATCCATGCTTATATCGACAAGTTCAATCTACTTTCCCCATTCCAGTCTGGATTTAGAGCAAAGCATAGCCGTTCAACTGCAATAATCAAAATCTTGGATGATATTCGGGCGTCCTATGACAGTAACAAGATAACTATGTTGTGTCTGCTCAAATTTCCAAAGCGTTTGATTCTGTCAACCACACGTTGTTATGCATGAAGCTAAAGTCTTATTTTGGTTTTGGGGACTCTGCCTTAGGTCTCTTGAGGAGTTACTTGAGTGGTAGAGCGCAACGAGTGAATGTGCGATCGCAAGTCTCTAGTCTTAAGATGTTATCTAATGGTGTCCCCCAAGGTTCTATACTTGGACTCTACCTTAGGTCTCTTGAGGAGTAACTTGGGTGGTAGAGCGCAACGAGTGAAGGTGCGATCGCAAGTCTCTAGTCTTAAGATGTTATCTAATGGTGTCCCCCAAGGTTCTATACTTGGACCGTTATTATTTAGCCTATTTATAAATGACATATTTACCACCTGCAGGTATGCTCAAATGCATGCTTATGCAGATTATATTCAACTTTATATGTCTGGAACACATGCGCAAGTTTCTGAACTTTGTGCCAAGTTTAATAGTGATTCGTCAGCTATTTCGTCTTGGGCGCAGAAAAATTATCTTTCCATTAATAGTGATAAATCGTATGTGCTACCTATATCTAAAAGGCAAATTAACTCATCAAATCTACCAGCTTTATATATCAATAATAAGTGCCTTAAGTACGTGTCTAAAGTAAAGATTCTGGGGGTTGTTATTAACTCTAGTCTCTCTTGTTATGATCATATTAACGCTGTTATCAGTAAAGTTTACTACACTCTACGTAATGTACGAATGTCTACCCTCTTCACCACACTTGGAATTAGGAAGCGGCTTGCTATACAATTAATACTACCAATATCTGAGTATCATAAGGCATGGAACTGTATTTTTATGTCGTGTGATTGCTGATAAAATGGCTACTTATTTATATAACAAGCTAACATTCTCTAGATCTGCTCGCATAAATGACTTGATCGTGCCCAGCTACAATTATCTAAACTCTGCAAGACTTTTCTTTGTCAATGCTATCCGCATTTGGAACTCTATCCCCAACTCGGTTCGCAATACCTTAAGTAGAAGGAACCTTAAGAATGTTATATTTTCTTTCTTTGGTAAAGTTTATACAAATTATAATCCGAGTTTAGCTGCTTATTAATCTAGTCAATCATTGTTGCTAAATGTTCTTGTCACAATCCTTGATAAACTTATATATTATCACTTTTTTACATTATGGAATAATATATACAGTTTTACGTTTTAAAAAATTATCCTCATTATTATGTAACCATTGTTGCACTATAAAAGATCATACAAGATCTTATTGTGCTAAATACTGTCAATAAATAAATGAAATGAATTGAAAAGAAACAATTTAAAATTACAGTGACATAACAAAAATGTTTGTAAATAATTCGCTAGGGCTTACATATGTATTGTAACGAATTTACTGAAAACTCCGCTTATTTTACACCTTCGACTAACGTTCGATTCACTAAATGTTGAATAAATAACTCTAATATTCAATAATGCAAAATAGCCTTTATTAAAGTACTTCACAATAACACTGATACTTCACAACCAATAGCTTGCTTCAAACTGATTGATTATGCCTCAGCTGGTGCTGCTTTATACTTTTCGGTTTCCTCGTTCGCATACTTCAAGGCGTTTCTTCTTCTAGAATTTACTACTTGTTTACCAGCTATAAACTACAGATGCACGATTATAGCTTCTCGCATAGCCATATACGCGTGTATATGTGAGTGATACTCCCACCGATGATTGCATACTTTTGTCAGTAGCTCAGATATATGCATGTGTTTGTGCGTTTCTCCCGCTGCTTGTACGTACATATGTGTAGATATAATGATTGATTTGTTTATGTAGATAAAAGTGACTGCTTAGTATTGGCTTAGAGATGATAGTATCCCTTAATGTTGCTAATATTCGTCACAGTATGTATGTACAAAAATTTATATATCAATAGGAATACCGGAAAGTAATCAACAACATCAGCTTTAAAATGTTTTTTACATGAGATAAAATCGGCATGATTGCAAACAGAGTTCAAAGGTATAATGAAAATATGATACGGGAGACAAAAATGTATTATAATCTGAAGTTAAAGGATCGAAACTCTTAGAAAGTGACACTATGCTGTTGCTCAAGCTGGAAAGCAAATATACAACCTTATGACACAGTTTATCGATTAAAGTGTTTGTTATCAGTTGAGTACCGAGTTGCCACGTCATAACATACATAACGAAACAAATAAAATAAAACTTCGACACATATAAAACACATTACAAATTCACACAATACGTATTGCCGAAATAGATTTGGAGCCAAAAAAGGGCAAACATTTTAAAGCGGGCAAAAAAAAAGAGCTAGGGGCTAAACCGGAATTTTTGGAGGTAAACGCAAAAAAAGGGCTAGATCTGGCTCCAAAGGCACCAAAATGGCAACACTGCCCCCAGCGGGTTATGGGGCTTAGAATATAGCCGCAGCAGGTATGTCTGCCCGTAAGAGGCGAGTAAAATACCAAATTGAATCAAGGGGATGTGTAACGCAACCCTTTCAAGGGATTGTCAGCGCAATATATAGCATACATGTATTAATATATTGTAACGAATTTTGGGAAATTCCGCTTATTTGCAACCTTCTACTAACGTTCGAATTACTAAACTGCTGAATAAATAATTCCACTATTCAATAATGCAAAATGGCCTTTATTAAAGTACTTCACAATAACACTTCTACTTCTCAACAGATAAAAAAAAAATAAATGTAAGGCGCGATAACCTCCGAAGAGATCTAAGGCCGAGCTTCTCTTCCAATTTGCGTCGTGCTCCTCTTGATTTTTCCCTACAAATTGGCCGGACGGGACCTACATGTTTTATGCCGACTCCGAACGGCATCTGCAAGGCAGATGAGTTTTCACTGATAGCTTTTCATGGCAGAAATACAATCGGAGCGCTTGCCAGACACTGCCGAGGGGCGACCCCGCTTAGAAAAATTTTCTTCTAATTGAAAAATCTTATTTCTAAAATTTTGATGTTGCTTTGCCCGGGAGTTGAACCCAGGGCATACGGTGTGATAGGCGGAGCACGCTACCATCACACCACGGTGGCCGCCAACAGATATCGTGCTTAAATCAACCTGATTCGTCGTGCCTCAGCTGCTGCTTTTATACTCTTTGGTTTCCTCGTTGACATATTTCTAGGCGTTTCTATTTCTATAATTTGCTACTTGTTTACCAGCTATAACTCACCAGCTGTAACTGAGATGCACGTTATAGCTTCCCATATGCGCGTGTATATGTGAGTGATACTTCCACAGATGATTGCCTACTTTTGGGAGTATCTCAGATATATGCATGTGTTTGTGCTCTCCGCTGCTTGTATGGACATATTGATAGACATAATGATTGACTTGTTGATGTGCATACACGTCACTGCTTAGTATTGGCTTAGAAATGACAGTATCCCTTAGCGTTGCTAATATTTGTCACAATATTATATTCTAAGCCCCTAACCTGCTGGGGGAAAAATACAACCCACTATACCACGGTGATTAGGCACTCCCCTCTCATAAACATGGCAACACCGGCAGGTAGATACTATGTACTCTAAAAGCAATCTACTATAATAAGAAACGAAAACTAAAACATAAAAAATGTTAGTATTCATTGATTTTCTTAGTTAAAACATATTTTTGTGTGAGTCTAAAAATTTTCAATTCATACAATTTTCCGTAGGAAGACTTTTAAATTATTGTATTTATCTTAAGTTTAAGAATATTAAAATATAAAAGTAATTTAAATATTTATTTTTGAATCTTGAAAATTTACATAAATGGAAGGCGAGCCAACAGAGTGCTTAGTTTTTGCTGTTGCGAAAAGCACATGCAATGTTAGAGATAAAAACAAAGGCGGCAAATGCCATCGTCCTGGGCCATTAATGCGAAATCCTTATTTAAATTTCTTACGCGAAGTTCGTAAGCACAATTGTGGTCTGAGCGTTGTTGAGGTCGTACAAAGAGGTGCTAAAGAATGGAATGCATTACCGAAAGAAAAAAAACTGCGTTACATAGAAGAGGTACGCCCTGCCCTGTTTTTGGTTATTAAAATGCTGCTTTAAAAATGTTTAATGTAAACAAGAAAATATAGCATTTTTTCCTTCTTTTTTAATTTCAGGCATTTTATGCGCCCAAAAGACGTAAAAGTTGTTGCTCTATGCCAGTCGAAGCATGCGGCCATAAAAAGAAAAAAGTATCAATTTGTCCAATCAAAAAAAGGCGTTCGAGATCTAGTAGCTGCTCTTTAACTAAAAGAAGAAGTTTAAAATTAAAAGACCAAAATTTGGAAGATCTCAGTGCAAGCGTAAAGCAAGAAAATTGAGAAAAATAAAGAAAAAGCGTAGTCAGTGTAGCTTTTCCTAATTTAGTATTAATAGTTAAACAGAAAAAAAGAGACGATTTGTATAAATTTTTTGCTAAACGCCTTTTATATGAAAATTCTTTGTAACTTTTTTTTTAGTATGCTATTATTGTAACCGAGTAAAAATATATGTACTTATTTTACGAAAGCTTGTTTTTTAGCCTAAATGATTGATAAATGCATTCTGATGTCCAGTTTTTTTCCTGTCGCAATTATGAAGCAGCCATGTTTTTGTTGTAGCAGTGCTTCGCCCCATCAAATAAGTGCGATCACTCACAATTGTCATCAATATCCTGGAGTCCTAGAGAACTTTCTATTTTCACTAGGTTGGACCAAGGAGATAAGGCGTTGGTTCCAAATTCCAATTCAAACGATGGTTGGTGAAATCTGGGGACACGTTACAAGCAGCACATACGTTGGGTGTATATGGGGGTTGATTCTGGTTAAGCCGCAGTTTAACCTATGCGGCTGACTTCTTAAGTGCCGAATTTCTTCATAGTGCTTACGAAGGCGATTTTTAAAATACTTGCGAAGCAAGGCCTCTTCGATGATGTGCCCACGTTTCTGGGTATTAATGGAGAGGACATTATCATTAATGGTCCTTCTGGCGGAGAGGGAAGTTTATACTAGATGAATCTTTGGTATTTCGTCTAACGGTAAAAATGGTTTACGAATATATTCTGGCAGCCATTTAGTAAGGGAACATTTATCTGTAGCCCTTATTATGTTGTTGTTATTGTTGTGGTAGTGCTTCGCACCATTCAATAGGCGCGACCGATCACAGAGAAAGAAAGGAAGGAAACGTGCAGTTTCAATAGGGGTGGACCGTAGTGAGAGTGGTCTTAAAGGCCTTGATTCCACATTGCAATTGAAGAGATGGTTGGTGTTATGTGCGGACACATTGCCATCAGGACATACATTTTGTATGTCGGTGTTGATAGATAAGAGTTTAACCTGTTACAGTACCCAGATCGAAGTTGAGCTAAGAGTGACGCGCGTTTCCCTAGGGTATAGCCATTATCTTAGGCGAGAATAGAGGCATTTTCGGAGGAAGAGCGCGGGATGTTGAGAACATTACTTAGCTCTTCTGGATTTCCCCTGGTCTCAAAGTACTGCTAACGATTACTGGCCACTACGATATTTCACGACCCGTCTCTCAATGTCATGTTGTAAAGTGGAGCAGTTGGTGTTACATCCAATCATGGTAATGGCCAGCCGATTGCATGCTACGCGTTCCCTATATGGTCGACAAGCCGAAAAACTACTCACTGGAAGAAGCTACAGGCCTGTCAAAATACTGCTCTCAGAGCCGGCACGGGCTGTTTTCTTATGTCCCCAGAACACCATGTACATAATGAGGTGAGAATACTCCCCATCTCGCAGAGAAATTTGATGATAACCAAACAGTTCCTGTTGAATACCCAGAAATCTGGGCATCCCAACAGATATCTGATTGATGAGCCAACACCGCCTAGGGTCTTAAGGAGCAATCTCCGTAAGCATTATGAGGAAATACGGCACCTGAGAACTCAGCCGTATGAAGCAAAAAAACACAAGCAGGTCCTCAGTGAACTCCACACAGGCGTCGGACCTTTATGCCAGGAATTGCCCGGTAAATTCAGTACTTAAAGAACAGTACCCAAAACTTGCAGAAGAGGAACGCATACTCCCCAGGGAAACGCGAGTCACTCTAGCTCAACTTCGTTCTGGATACTGTAACAGGCTAAACTCTTACCTATCCATAATCAACCCCGACATACACAAAATTTAGGACCCGCTTGCAATGTGTCTCCAGAAGACACCAACCATCTCTTTAATTGTAATGTCGAACCTACGCCTCTAACACCCATTTCATTATGGTCCACCACTGTTGAAACAGCAAGTTTCCTTGGACTACCGTTAGAATATATTGATGACAATTTGTGATCGGTCGCACCTATTAGGTGGGGCGAAACACTGCTACAACAACAAAAACAGCAATTTGATCCGTCGGAGAAGCATTTCTTGATTAAGGATGCGAACCATAATTGAGTGCATATTGCTTTCGTTTTGTGACCTTTCCGAAAGATATAATGAAGCAAAACAAGTGTGATAGGTTATAAAGGAGCAGTTTTCCATAGGGAAAAACAAAACTGGTGATGCTACTCGCGCTATTACAAAAAAGGAAGATAAGACTCGCCTTGTGCATTAGCATCGCGACTACCCTACCCACTTGCATGGGTGGTTATGGGAGGATTAAATACCTTTGTAAAATATGGACCCTTTTTGAAAAGCACAAGTTATTCAGAGGGTGGCGCTTCCCAAGGCAGTCGGTTCTATGTACCGGAGCGACTCGGGATTTTTCCCGACCAAGGACTGTCATTTCAGTGTGACCCCATTTAATTTGTTTCGTCCCTCCCACAAATTGTCATCCTCCCAGCAGCTCCTTGCAGCAGGACTGCTATATATTCTCTTACTCCGGGAAGGTATCGAACCCAATCCGGGTCCGTCTCCTGACCCCGGTCCTGAGAAATGGTTTTGCTGCATTTGCCAGAAAAGAATCTTTTTAGGACGGTCATACTCTGTTCAGTGTGTCTCGTGCAAGGGATGGTTGCATCGGACAGGTTGTTCTGGGCTTGATCCCAAAACCCGACGTCCACGTAACTTTTATAAATCTTTTATGGCTCTTTGCTGCTCACGCCCAAGAGCGTACCGTAGTCTACGCTTAAGCGTATCCCCACTACCTTCCAGCAGCTTCGCTGCTCAGCAAGCCACAACAAGTACCCGCTGCTGCTCGCGCCCCACGGCGCTAACAACTCAAACAGCTGATACCACTCATAACTACTACCTTCGTAGTAGAGCTGGTAGCAATGCTGAGCATCAGCCCCTGCCCCCGTCTTCTTCTCCCCCCATCTTTTCTGGCAGCAATCGTGCAGGTCAGGGAAACAGACTCTTAGTCCCTGCCTCCGTTTGCACCGTCTGCCAGCACAGAATATATAGGTTTGCGACATCCGCTCAATGCAGCTCCTGCCTTGGGTGGTGCCACTTTCCTTGATGTTCTGGTCTCCGCGACGGCAACCCCTCGACGGGTTTCATCGCGCCATGTTGCCAGGTCGCAAACCCAAATCATCAGGGTACCCCAATGCTTGCAAAAGGGCGCCCAGTCCAAAGGCCACAACGGCAATTGCGTCTTGGCCTTCCACAACCTAGGCGTAGTCACCCGTCACTTACCCCTAGAGTGGCGGCGTCACCCCTCATGCACTTCAGAATTCTGCAGTTCAACTGTAATGGACTAACTGGGAAGATTACGGAGATAGTCGATTTCATGAAGCGGCACAACATCCGCATTGCTGCGATTCAAGAGACTAAACTCACAGCAAGATCTGCATTGCAGACCTGCTCTGGTTATAATGTCCACAGGAAAGACCGCGAGAGCGGAAATGGAGGCGGCCTCGCGTTTATCATACACCACTCTGTGCAATATTATATATTTGATCCTGGCATCGACCGCAGAGACAATGTCTTAGAACGTCAAGGCCTATCTGTCCGGTCAGGCGATGCAAATCTAGAAATCATCAACATCTACATCCCTCCTGTCACCTGTTGCCCCAGTGGATACCGCCCTAATATCGAGGCCTTACTCACTGGCAACAATCGCATTATCTTAGGCGATTTCAATGCCCATCACGACCTATGGCATTCAAACTTGCGGGCGGACGGTAGGGGTGAGATGTTTGTCGGATCAAATAGACGAAACTACGTTCTGCACAATAAACGGAGACGCCCCCACACGTATGGTAGGAAGCTGTCATAGCTCGCCAGATATCTCAATCGTGAGCGCAGAACTCGTAAACTGCGTCAACTGGCAGCCGATGGTAACATTGGCATCCGACCATCTGCCCATACTTATTTCGTTCCAGCGTACCGCCTACTTCATAGTCACCGAAAAACGCACTTTCATAAACTTCAAAAAAGGAAAGTGGGAAGAATATAAATCTGCAACATACAGGCTTTGCTGCCCTCCCTATCCCGACTGATGCCCGCCAAGGAGAGCGTGCCTTCCGTAAGGTCATTGAATCCGCCTCGGCACATTTCATTCCCGCCGGGAGAATTCCCGAAATCCGGCCCCACTTCCCGGCGGAGGCCGCGAGCTTAGCGAGGGAACGCGACCTTATAAGACAGCTTGATCCAGGCGACCTCCAAATAAGGGACATAAACCAACGCATCAGATTGCTTGTGGACGAACACAAGCGGGCGAAATGGGAAGAGCACCTAAGAGGCTGTAACCTCTCTACCGGTGTAGGTAAACTTTGGTCCACCGTAAAGTCCCTATCGAATTCGACTAAGCACAAAGACAAAGTTTCCATCGCCTTTGGCGATAAGGTGCTGTCGGATTCGAAAAAATGCGCGAGCGCTTTCTGCCGACAATATATAATGCATCCTACGGTCGACAAAGATAGACGGAGAGCCAATAGACACGCACATAAACACAAACTCAGCGCGTCACCAATTACCATCACCGCTAGAGAGGTTGAGGACGCCATTGGTCGCGCTAAACCATCCAAAGCAGTGGGCCCAGACGGCATAGCCATGCCGATGCTTAAACCTGTCTCTTTCCACCTTTGTCATACCCGAGAAATGGAAAATGGCCAAGGTGGTCCCGCTACTAAAGCCTGGGAAACCAGCTAACGTAGGTGAGTCATATCGTCCAATATCTCTCCTATCGCCAGTGGCAAAGACGTTTGAAGCCATTTTGCTCCCTTATTTCCAAGCACATTTGCAGCTAGCCCCTCATCAGCATGGCTCCAGAAAACTCCATAGCACTACCTCCGCGCTAAATGTCATTAGCACCCAGATAAATTGCGGTTTGAATCAATATCCCCACCATAGAAAAGTACTCGTAGCGTTAGACCTATCAAAAGCTTTTGATACGGTCAACCATGGCTGGTTACTGCAAGACCTGGAAGGGTCTACCCTTCCTCCATGTCTTAAAAGGTGGACCGCAAATTATCTGGGTGGTCGGCAGGCATCGGTGCAATTCAGAAACGAAACATCAAAACATAGGAGAATTAAACAAGGGGTGCCACAGGGTGGTGTCCTATCCCCGCTTTTGTTTAATTTCTACATATCTAAGCTACCTTCACCACCGGAAGGAGTCACAATCGTTTCCTACGCCGACGACTGCACAATAATGGCCACAGGCCCAGGCCCAGAGATCGATGAGCTATGCAATAAAATAAACGGCTATCTCCCTGATCTCTCCAGTTTTTTCGCCTCGCGAAACCTGACATTGTCACCGACTAAATCTTCCGCGACCTTATTTACAACATGGACGCCCCAAATGTCGACCATATTGAACATCCACGTCGATGGCACTACGCTACCGACTGTCCTACACCCCAAAATCTTGGGTGTGACGTTTGATAAGGATCTACATTTTGGTGCGCACGCAACCGCAATTGTTCCAAGAATTCAGAGCCGTAATAAAATCCTCAAATCCCTTGCTGGCAGTACCTGGGGAAAAGATAAAGAAACGCTCTTGACCACATACAAAGCAATTAGCCAGCCGATTACGTGCTACGCGTCACCCATATGGTCGCCAAGCCTAAAAACCACCCACTGGAAGAAACTACAGGCCTGCCAAAATACTGCTCTCAGAATCGCCACGGGCTATCTTCTTATGTCCCCAGAACACCATCTGCATAATGAGGCGAGAATACTCCCCATCAGGGAGAGAAATGAGATGCTGACCAAACAGTTTCTGTTGAATACCCAGAAACCTGGGCATCCCAACATACATCTGATTGACGAACCAGTACCGCCTAGGGGCCTAAGGAGTCATCTCCGTAAGCATTTTGAGGAAATACGGCACCTGAGAACCCAGCCGTATGAAGCGAAAAACACAAGCAGGTCCTTGGTGAACTCCATAGACAGGCGTCGGACCTTTATATCGGGAATTGCCCGGTGAATCCAGTACTTGAAGAAAATTATCGCAGAAGAGAAACGCATACTCCCCAGGGAAACGCGTGTCACTCTTGCTCAACTTCGTTCTGGATACTGTAACAGGCTAAACTCTTACCTATCCAGAAGCAACCCCGACATAAAAAATGTATGCCCCGCTTGCAATTTGTCCCCACATGACACCAACCATCTCTTTAATTGTAATGTGGAACCAACGCCTCTAACACCCCTTTCCTTATGGTCCACCTCTGTTGAAACGGCAAGTTTCCTTGGACTCCCGTTAGAGGACATTGATGACAATTTGTGATCGGTCGCGGCTATTAGGTGGGGCGAGCATTGCTACAACAACAACAACAACAGGGTGGCCGATTACAAAGCGATTCCGCCAATCGAATCGCAGGTAACTGTTACAGCTCGCCAGACATTTCCATCGTCAGCGCAGGGCTCATAAACTGCGCCGAATGGCAGCATATGTTTACTCAAGCATCTAACCACCAAAACAATCAAGCCATCAAAAGGGCCATGCACTCTAAATCAATAGGCCCAGACAGAATAGCCATGCTAATGCTATAACAACTTGACGCTGAGGATATAAACTACTTAACACAAACAACCTACGGTTGAAATCCTTTTTCATGCCCGAATAATAGAAAATGGTAAGGATAATTCCACTACTTAAGCCTCTAAACAACCTAACGAAGGTTATTCATGTCGACCGGCTAAAGAGCTCAACATTCAAAAGCATAACGAAATGCTGAACAGAGATTTTTTGCTTAGTTGTCACTAACCGGGATACCCTAATAAACAATTGCTTGATCTTGCACCGCCTCCAAGAGGATTAATGGACCATCTCCATAAGCACTATGATGAGATCCGGCACCTTTCAACACAGCCGTTTAATCCAGACGAGTATAAGAAGCCCCTAAGCAAAATCCACACATAATCGGTAAACGCCTTTGTAAAGACGCGCCCGCACACTACCACCTCAGACACGAGTCACCTTGGCTTAACTTCGTTCTGGATACTGTACAGGTTAAACTCTTACCCCGACACAGGTAAGGTATGTCCTACATGCGATGTGTCACCACATGACATCCATCATCTTTTCAATTGTAATGTTGAACCTGAGCCTCTAACACCAACATTCCCATGGTCCACCCCCGTTGAAACTCCAAGTTTCCTTTGACTCCCGTTAAAGGACTTTTTTTATTTAATTCAATTCAGTCTATAGTGTCACAAACCTTACAGACTAGATAACAATTTTAAAGTTCAAATAATTTAATTTAATGAACAAATATATTGATCATCTCAATAAAACGTACAAGTAACAATAAATTTACAGACTACGTAGATACAGACAAGTATAATAAAGCTTAGTTAACTATGAAAATATTTCGGTTAAAAATGATTAGAAAATTGGTTTTGGCAAAGAGAAATCGCTGGCTGAAAAACTTGGATAGTATTAAATTCCGTCATAGCCCTAAACATAGGTGCATTAGAGGCAAAGAGTGTCCGAGCAAAATCCATATAAAAAATATCTCTACTCCGAAGAAGTCTGTTGTTTGATGACAATTTGTGAGTTGCTGCACCCATTGAATGGGACGAATCACTGTTAGTTCAACAACATATGCAGTATGCTGGTGGCGTTTAGCCTTGTTTACAAAATTTGACATGATATGAAATAAGACTTGTCTGCTTCTTGGGAGATTTTATAAATTATTAGACGATCTACCTATAATTAGGTCTAGTAGCACCTTTTCAGCGCTTTTGCAAATGCTCGTATAGCTTCGGTTCCAATAAAAACGCATGCCAGCCCTTGGGATTTGTCTACTTGAAATTGAGCAATGCTTTTGAAACGAATTTCTCTTTGGTCAAATATTCAAACCCATAGACGATACAAGTGCATAGATATGTATGCATAAGTCCATAAATGTATATATGCCCATATCTGCCTAATATCTGTGTACTTGTTTTTTTTTTTCCAAAGTTTTTTATATGAACATGTTCGCTAGTGCGCATTATTAGTATATCAGTTTTTTTATGAATCAGCTATAACAATGACGCCAACGCAACACAACTGTGTTTAAACAAATGGTGTTTTCGAATTTTGATGCATACATAAGAAACATATATCCAATGCAAAAATTGTATTGGAATGATCATTATTTTACATTCTTATAATAAACGACTTACCTTTTCTAATTTCTGGAAATATTGACGCAGGAACTGTATTGGATTTTCCGGACGACTTACACATAGTTGAACGATGCAATCTTTGAGTACACGTTGTATACCATGTGCTTGGATATAATTTTCACATTCACGTAAACTTTGTTGTTCCTCCAATGTATTGGCCATGATTGAGGACAAACACCGTTCCAAACAGATGCCAATAATAAGCTTGAAATATGTATGTATGCAGATACGTAGGTGCAGAAGTGTTACAAATGAGGATTGGGTGGTTGCTGATGGGCGCTGGCACTAACTACAACAGCAACAACACTACTACTATTCACGAACGATATGTTGAAATTCGTTTAATGATGGTAATTTTATATGCGTTGCAGCCGTATGGAATAAAAATTGATATTTTTCATGTCTTATTGGTGCAGCGTGTTTAATTTCACGATTTTTGTTGGTTTTTGTAAATAACAATAAACTACAATGTTTAAAATGCAGCTTCGTGTGTATTGTACTTTCTCGGATTTTCTTTGTTCGCTATTCATTCGGTTTCTTTGCAAACTATTGCTTGTACACCGAATTCTTGGGTGTTTTTTTTTCAGGCTTTATGCACCATGCAGCCAATTTTTATTAGGTGTAATTATTTGTGCTTGTATTCAGTGTTATTTAAATATAAAAATTCCTTTAAACAACTTGAAATTGTTAATCCTTATGGAAATTGCAAATTAACAGCAAAAGTTTAGTTAAAAATATGTTTTCAGATCTGCTCAGAAATGTCAAACCGATTGTTGCCATATGCAAATTTTGCCTTAGTCAGTGTTCAGAGTTTTCGATTCACAAGTACTCACCTCGTATTGAACCATACCATAATGAACCATTCCATCTCCATGATGGAATTATAGAAGGTAGCGGATGTAAGCAGTTTCTCGCTATAACGCCGCCATCTTGAACGCCCTTAGAAATAAGAATGTTGTTGCTTTACAAAACTCCTATTTTATTCAATGGAAAAAGTGTACTAAAACAACACACATCAAATTTTGTTTAAAAAATAGCAACGGCATCACTTTTTTCTCCAGATTTGTTTTGCTCTGACTTTTCTATTATAAAATTCAGAAAAAGATTTTATTTATTTACAGAACTAAAGAAATTTGTATGTTTCGTCTTTGAATTAAGGTCAGTTGTATTGCGGATATTAAGAAACAGATTTCTAATTGATATTTATTCATTAAAAAATGCCGTCAGAAATGAAATCTAAAAATAGGACTAAGTAAAATAAAATTCCCCTACAGGGGGTCAGTTCAAATTCAATGAAGTGGTGAAGTGAAAACATTTTTTTCCACTTCACTTGATATGCGATTCAGTTTGAAAAAAATAGTGATATTTACCGTCAATTTTTTTTCATTTAATGAATATTTTTTCACCGTTGAATTTGCCCGTGAAAAATCTATATATATATATTTAAATGAAAGTGGTGTTAGTTACACTATAGCTCAAGAATGGATGAACCGATTTGGCTGAAAATTGGTGCGAGAGGTAGCTTAGAACCAGGAGACGCACATAGGATACTTTTTATCCCGTCTGAATGGTTTTCAGGATTCGTCCGGGATCCCGTCGTGGTTATTTTGGGACTTTTCGGGAATATATCCCGATCCCGTCGAGGTTATTTCGAGACATTCTCGGTATGCTTCAGGCATCATTTCTTGATAGTTTTCGGGATCCATCTGGGATCACGGCGTGGCTTTTTCTGGATAATTTCGATCATTTGGGGATCTTATCATGTTATCAGCTCATTTAGTTATTTTTTACTCTATTACAAAAATGACGACTGCTTCGACTGTTTAATTCGAATGTTAAACCAGTACTGTTTTATGCTTGCGAGACGTGGAAAAGCTCAACTTCAATTCAGAAACGTCTACAAGTTTTTATTAATAATTTTATTAATAAATGTCTGCGCCGAATCCTGAAAATTCGATGGCTGGAAATAATTTCAAATGACGACTTATGGTCTAGAACAAATCAACCTAAGGCTACCACAGAAATAACCAAGCGTAAATGGTCGTGGATTGGTCACACTCTCAGAAGACCTCCAGTAAATATAGCCAGACAAGCATTGCGATGGAATCCACAAGGAAGCCGACGACCTGGTGCACCTGCGAAAACTTGGCGCAGAACTGTGGATAAAGTTCTCGAAGACGCAGGATATACGTGGAATGACATCACAAGAACTGCACCTAACAGAATAAGATTTAAGTCGGTGGTCGAGGCCCTATGCTCCAATAGGAGTTGAGGAGAATGATGATGATGATGATGACAAAAATGAAATATATTAGACAGGCAATTTTTTTAAAATAAATAACTTGATAAGCAGGTTAACGTGGGTGGTGTATTCATTTTCATTCATTAATATATATATAGTAGTGATAAAGGGTGATGTATACCACTTGAGGTAAACACACTTCTTAGCAGAGACCATTCCTACGAATAAGAATAGATTCAAGAATACAGATAAAGGTAGAAAAAGCAAACGTCTAAAAATTTAATAAAGCAATCTTCATTTCATAATTTTTATTATAAAATTGCTCAATAATCAAGCTACGTACACCTTCTGTATTTTATGATTATTTAGAAAGTATCAAATTAAGTACTATTCCAAAAAGGGCCAATCTTTTATTCCCCTTTCTCATGTACTTCCAAAATACAACCGGGAGCTCACTGGAGCTAAGGGGGTTCGATATGACAGCTGTCAAATCTTCCGCCAACTTGTTGCCATCATCCGGTGGCAAAATCCTGAGCCAGATAAATGATTTTGCATGTAAATGCAACAACAACCCTGCAACAATTGTTGGATTACGTGTTCCATTTTCTTCATGTATTTGTATTTGTATTTATTAGGCAATTCATCCCAGCAAAAATTATTTTACAGTGCTAGTTGGTAAAAGGCATAAAATAGGAACAATTTAAACTTAAACTTAAAGCTAATGACTATGACTAAGAAAAGGTTACAATAAATAATATATTTAATAAATAGTAAATAAATAAAATAAACGAATGATAGAGTACATTTGTTAGAAGAAATCGGTATTTTAATTGTCTAGGTTATTATAGAAACTTGTTAATTCTTTATTGAAGAGCAGAGCATTGCTTATAAGCCTAAGTCTAGAAGGGAGCGAGTTCCAAAGACGTATGGAAGTAATGAAGAACTGGCGATCAGATATTAGCATTCGATGTCTGAAGTGGGTAAGGAGAACAGACCTAGACGACTGGAGAAAATTTAGCCTCCGATACAAATAGTCAGGTTCCTTCATATATATTAATTTATGTAGCGTAGTGAGCGTTTTAAGTTTAATAAGGTTATCGAAAGAAATGTTTAGCAACCTGTAAGCATGATGATAGACGTGGTCAAGTCTTTTCAACCCATAGACGTATCTAGCAATGTTGTTATAAACAACATTAAGTTTCCTATTACATACATAGTCACAATTAGAGTAAACCTCACAACCATAAAGCAGCGTAGGTATTAAGTACGCTTTTGATATTAGTAGACGAATATGTAACGGAGTAAAATATTGTGTAAGCCAGAGTGTGCGAAGCATCCTATACACTTTTCCCACTGTGCGGAAGATGTGATCTTTCCATGTCAAGGTTTTGTTAAAAACTACACCTAGATTTTTTGCCGTGTCAACGTATTCTATAATAGTCTTGTCTAAAATTAAATTTTCCATTCCAGTTTTATCTAGTGAC
Source organism: Eurosta solidaginis (assembly GCF_040869045.1). Lineage (NCBI taxonomy): Eukaryota > Metazoa > Arthropoda > Insecta > Diptera > Tephritidae > Eurosta > Eurosta solidaginis. The sequence continues at coordinate 882,268 of NW_027136899.1, forward strand.
CTTCTATGAATGACTATACATTTGGACTTCTTAGGGTTAAGACATAAGCCGTTCATAGAAGCCCACGTACCAATTTGACATAAATCGTTATTTAAGCTATTAATACATGAACTGGTACGATCACTAGGACAGCACATATACAATTGTACGTCGTCAGCATAAATGTGAATATTACAATACTTGAGAACACCAGGCAAATCGTTTATATAAAAAAAATAACAGGGGACCAAGGATTGAACCTTGTGGGACTCCTCTTAAAACACTTACTGCCTGACTTCGGTCGGCCAAATACGATCTGATGAGGGCTGTTGCACAGTTGGAGAAATTAAATAGGTTGTCCAGCTTCTTGCAGAGAACGGTGTGGTCGACCGAGTCAAACGCTTTTGAATGGTCGAGAAGAGTCAGGAAAGCAGTAAAATTGTTGTCAACTTGTTCGCGAATATCCTCTATCACCGATAGGAGCGCCGTTTTACAGCTACGATTTGACCTGAATCCAGACTGGGAATCTGTGAGAAGGTTATAATCCTACACATAAGTATTTATCTGGCAGTGCAAAATTCGTTCGACGATCTTGGAAAGGAAAGGCAGAATAGCTATAGGTCTATACTCCTTGTTTTGCTTGGGGATTAGGATTACCTTAGCAACTTTCCAACATTTGGGAAATACACAGGACGTCAGCACAGAGTTAACCAAGTAGGTTAAGTGAGGAAGGATTTTAGGAAGAATTATTTTTAAAAATTTCGGACATATACCATCGAACCCCATAGCATTAGACTTTACTGAAAGAATGGCTTGAACGACATCACAATCATCGACACTAGCAAACTCAAGAGGACCACAATCAACATTAGCGCGAATACAATAATTGTCAGCACATATATTGTCAGTTGAGATTGGCAGATTTACAAAATTTATATTTATCTCGTTAATGTCTACATCACGGAGGACAGAAATATCACATTTGGATTTTCCGATACCAATATGTTTAATCGACTTCCAGGTTTCCTTCGAACTCAAAGCAGCACTAAACTTGTTATTATAAAATTTCTGCTTTGCTGACCTAATGGCTTTGTTTGCAGCGATCCTAGCTGCTTTGAAGCAGTTGTGAGCCTCCAGGGTTTTGTATTGTTTCCATCGTGAGTAAGCAAGGTTACACTGGTGAATTAAGTGTTTTAGATTGGCACTAAACCAAGGGGTATTATTGTGTGCAGCAGCCTTGAGTTTCACTGGCACATGGTTGTCGAAAAGCCTAATAATATGGTTCTGTAGGAATGATGCCTGATCATCGACCGATGTCAGCGTACGACCGTCCATTCGACCGACTCCACCGCTGCATTAAGGGAACTGTAATCTATGCTTCTAAAATCACGATACGTAAAGGAACATTGGATGTGTGACGTTTGAAAGTTGTAACTAAGAAATATCAGATCGTGTTTTGAAAAGCAAGATGCCGAAAATTTATGGTAGTGGAGCAATTTCAGGGGATCATTCACAAAAAATAAATCCAGCAAAGAAGAATTTGAGTCAGTAAAGTGTGTAGGTGAAGTTAAATTGGTGGGAAAAAGTCCAAGAGACTCTATACTTAGCTTTGAAGTTGAAATCCCCAGCAATGATTATATTATCATAGCTTATAAGTAGAGGCTCGAGAAATTCAATAAAGCCAGAGAAGTCAACTCCACGATTAGGTCTGCCTTTCATTGTTTACAGAGAACACGTCTACGAACACATATTCGACAGAATCACTTGGACTAGCACTGCAGCAAAGTTTACAGGATAAACTACTTTTGACATATATAGCAACACCACCACCATGACCACGTCTATCAGCCCTGAAAAGTTGATATCCATTTAATTGCACCAAATCATTTTTGTGACATGAAGAAAACCGGGTTTCGGAAATACATATAACATCTATATCAGAACCCTCAGATATGAATCTCAATTCATCCAGCTTTTTATATAGGCTTTGCGCATTGAGATGGATAACTTTGAGCCCATTAGTACGTTTACTGAATACGCGCAACAGAGTATGTAAGCAGTCTTTGGAACTAGACAACCTATGTTGGAGTACTCTAACAATACTCCTTTGCAATGCGTTTGCGGACCACCATCAGCCGATCATTGCTCGTTTTTTAACGACCGTGATAATGACACGATGACGATTGAACAGAGTTGCCAAAAGTAAAATATTGCATACAAATAACTGATAATAAAATTTTACTATGGCAACTCTGATAAAATGCAACAGCATATTATAGTATAGAGAAATATTAGTTTCTGTATTCACGCAAATGCTAAATAACATAAGAATATTCGTAGTAAAAAATATAAAAGTTGAATTCCCCCACTTCATTTACTTTCATTTTAAATTAAATTCACTCCGATAATTCTTTCCGACACAATTCCTCTATAGTACTTTGACATATGATCCTCTGTGGGTGGTCCATGGAGTACTACAGTAAAAGTACTTTGGAAAGTACTCTCACGTATGTACTCTATGGAATACTCACAAACAAAGCGAGAGTGGGATCACCTACTCCTCTCCTAGGACATCGCAATGTTAATTGGAGCACATTTTTTGTATGAATACAGATTAGTTTTGGAATACTCCTATACTCCCAAAGGAGTATTCTTACATTATTTATGGAGTACTCGCGTTTTTGAAGGGAAGGATTTGAGCCAGATAAATCCAGATAGAAGTCTGGTTCAATTTGGGAGACAGATAATTTGTTAATTACTTCTTTTTAGTTTGGCAACACTGCCTTTAATAAACCTACTTTTTCAAAAATAGATGTCGCTGCTTAGCCTTATGAGTTAAATGGAAAACAGCGGTGACATCTGCCTATCACATTTCACGTGTGCGAAAATTTCACGACATCTGCTTCTCAAGTCTCTTAATGATCCAGAGCATTCCCGTGAGAATTGAGCATGAGCCGGAGCTGTAAAACTCACTGGAAGACGGCATCTGTCATTACATTATGAGCCTCCTGCGATTTACACCCAGATTGACTGAGTTTTGTGTGTGTTAGTGCAGTCGGGTGGCTTCTTGACACACGTATTTGTTGTCGGCTACGCGTTGATGAAAATCAAAAATTTTTGATTTTTTCACTTGACGCTTGCTTATTTGATAGTCGCGGGGTATGATTGACAAAACAGCAGTGTTGTATTTAGTTTGTGTCGACATTCAACATAGATTAGATTGATACGAATATTTTGTTTACGCTCTCATATTTTCGCTCTCACGAGGGATTTATCTTCTAGTTGTTGCTGGCAACAATCACAGATAAATCCCTCGCGCCAGCTGAAGCGGGTGCCAGAACAAAAAATGTGCCAGCCAAAACAAAAAACGTGCCAAAAATTTTGGTAAACTTTGGTTTGACCTACGACTGTAGAATAGCGTTCAAAAATTATGGGAAAAAGGATAAAAAAACTTGTTTTAGTGTAAGTATTATTAGTTCGAAGGCGGAGGGTAAATATTATTTCCCATTCAAAAGTTATCACTAAAAACAGGGTTTGTAAATATGAACTCCCGATGCAACCATTCCATTTTGATCACAGAACCTGGAACGCCAGACATGTAGGATAAGCCCTATCCATTAAATAATGTTAACTGTTATATCATAGGTCCGATTTACTGAAATTTCAATAGAATATATGGTTTTCACTGCGAGTTAAATGCGTTACAATATTTGACTAATTAATTTAATCGAAATGTTAGTTTTACTTAGATTTGTTTATATTTGCCTCTACCTAGTCGTATTATTGTAAAATAACTTTAAGGAAATAAATATTTTACGACTATCATTTTATTAAATGATTGAAACTATAATCGCCGAAATGATTGTCAAAAATCCCCATTTTCAGATCTATTCATTTTTGATTGGAGTGGCATCATTGATAAATGTTATAAAAAATGTACATTTTGACAGCGCTCTCTCGAAATAAAGAGTTGCAAATCCATTACATTCAAAATGAACAAGTGCGCGGAAGAACAGCAATTCATATTCAAATTTATTGAATATTATCAATGTTTACCAGCTTTATGGAATGTAAAGCTTTTATTATTATTTAATAAAATTTTTATACATTTTTTTATTATTTAATAAAACTGCTGTAGTTGTAAGTAAAAAAAAGTCAACATCCGATGATGACATATTCATGTCCGAACGCTACGGTTTCTCAATACATATGTTGATTGATGGCTTTTTATTTTATAGTCGCGGGGCAAGCGTCAAATACCCGACACGCACACATACAAAAATTCAGTCAATCTGGTTGTAAATCGCAGGAGGCTTTATATACCATACAACATCATACAACCATACACCACTTTGTGAACGCCGAGCTGTGGTAAGTTCTGAATTCTATATGCAATTAGTGATAGAACGATATTTCACTATATGGTGATTGCATCGCCGTGAACCGTGAATGAAAAATCGATAATAGCGATAGCTGTTGCTATCCAAAAATATCAGTGATTGGCGATTTTCCTTCAGCATGAAATTCTAATACTAATAGTGATAGCGGCGATGCAATCACCGATAGTGAAATATCGTTCATCACTAATTACTTACTTACTCTATTGGCGCTTAACCGTATAAACGGTTATGGCCGTCCAACAAGGCGCCGGTCGCTCTTTCGCTCCGCCCACCGGCGCCAATTGGTCACAAAAAGGGAGTTTAAATCGTGTTACACCTGCTCCTTCCAACGGAGTATGGGGCCGCCCTCTACCTCTGCTACCATAGGCGGGTTCCGATTGAAACACTTTCTTGGCCGGAGCATCATCTTTCATTCGCATAACATGGCCTAGCCAGCGCAGCCGCTGCGTTTTAATTCGATGGACTATGTTGATGTCTGCGTATAGCTCGTACAGCTCATCATTAAATCTTCTTCGGTACTCGCCATAGCCAACGCGTAGATGTCCATAACTCTTTCGAAGAACTTTTCTCTCGAACACTCCCAAAGCCGCTTCATCTGCTGTTGTCATGGTCCATGCTTCTGCCCCATATAGCAGGACGGGTACGAAAAGTGACTTGTAGAGTATGATTTTCGTTCGCCGAGAGAGGACTTTACTTTTCAATTGCCTACCTAGTCCAAAGTAGCATTTATTGGCAAAATTGATTCTTCGCTGGATTTCAGTGCTGATGTTGTTACTAGTGTTGATGCTGGTTCCGAAATAAACGAAGTCTTTTACTGTTTCGAAATTATGGCTGCCATGTGGCTGCTTAATTGCTATGCAAATATATCAGTGACTGGCGATTTTCCCATTGTAAAGGTCTACAAGTACGATATGTAGCAGTACGCACATACACAGCCAGGGTCACCTAATAAAATGCTTGTTCTTGTTCGCTTTTTTGTGGATGCTATTTGGCACTGTTGTACTTTTTAGTCCAAAAAAGTTTAGTAGCTGCTAACGCAAACTGCGTAAAATTTTTATTGTTACATTACAAAGAAATATCCTTATTTACTTTCAAACGAGCACTTAATTACATCTCTCTTTAAAATCCATATGTTTTGAACAATTTTAATTAACAAATTGTGATATTTTATTACAGGGGACGATTGCTAAAACACGACCAAAACCGTCGGGGGAGGTATTAGTAGAGGCGTTTTTGGCTCGCTTCCAATTATTCGAATATTTTTTTTTTTTCTCTTTGGACTATTGATAACAGGACAAAACGCGTCTTTTCATTTCTCTTTCCATATTTTTGGATGAGTTATTGCAGTCGACCTCGGTTTCAAACTGTTTTTCGTGTTAGTATTTTTAATGCTGGAATAACGACGCGTCCTCAGATACCCCAATTCAAGACTTTTGTAAAATTTTCTGCAGGACCCATATAGGCGCACTACATTTTCATACTAAATTCGGTCAAAAAAATGTACCATCACAGCAACCCAAATCTGATATTCTGCTCCTTTTTTTTTTTCCCTGCATCACTTTCTACGACAGCAAACCCAAGTAATTTTGATACTTCGTTCAGTGTCAAACGTATGTTCCACTGAGTTCCACGCTAGTTTGACACTGACCGAAGTGTCAAACTGCAGTGTGTTAGAAAGAGAAAGGAATTGTCTCCTTCTCATACATATCATACTTGTAAACCTGTACTATGGATTTTCCTTAAGTCTATTCTTTTGAATGACAATCATCTCTGGAAGGATTTCGCCAATAGGTATATTTCTTCATGAAGCGATATTTATTCACTCGGTTGTGTTTACTTTTAGCTAGTTTGCTCTTTCAGGCGACGTTATTTTGATTTGATATTTTTATAAACGTTTTGACCTGGTTGGCTGCGAAAATTTGGTGGTATTAATTTATTAAAAATCCGTTTTAATACCGAGTGAAAGATGAGACTAAATTATGGTAAAAAAAGAAGTGAAATGTGGCAATTTTATGAGCCCATAAATGAAACGCGTGCAAAGCCCGGTGATAATTTTAAAAGCCCCCGTTCATATAAATATTTCATGAAGTGTATAAAAGAGATTAAATGGCTGTATTTTTTTGTTTTTAATTACAAATGACGCCAAATATATCTGGGTCTTTAAACTTGGTCTAAGATTGGTTGCCTGTGCAACTCCTAAGTTAATACTTCTAGGCAGTAGCCGTTAGCAGTTTTAAAAAATTTGTGTTTTTGATGAAAAAATAAAAGAGTTATAGAAATATATATCACTCTTCTTATTGTAAACAGATGTAGCTCAAAATTTAAGTTTTTTGGGAGAATGCAATTCATCTGAATTCTCCGGCTTATTTTTAGGGCACTGAAGTGGGTGGCTAATTTTCTGTTAAAAAATATTTTAATAACAGTTTGAAGAATTTGCTATATTTTTGTTCTTATTTTCTGTGAACTCAAAAGAAAAGCTGATTTGAAACATAAATGGGTGATTCATATCACTTCAATTTAATAAAGGCGAGCAAAAAACAAACCTTTCCTCCATTCTCCCTGTCAGCAGTTGTTATTTGACAGGTAGGTATGGCAATGGAGGAATAGCAAGATTTTTCCTTGTATGAATTCACAACGGAAATGAACAAAACTGGTTGCGGTGTGTAAATTTGAAATAAAACTCAGACTGAGACCGTTGGTTTTGCCTTTTTGAGATTTCAAAACTCACCACAGCTCCACCATGTGAAAATCGAAGTGTATTACGCCTAACATACTCCTATTAGTCAGTAGAAGGTCCCCCAGCGGGTTAGGGGGTCAGAATATACCCGCGGTAGGTATGCCTGTCGTAAGAGGCGACTAAAATACCAAATAGATTCATGGGGTTGATTAGCGCAAGCCTTGCAGATTGCCAGCGAAATATATATCTTCTTCAAACCCTATTGTCAACCTCACCTATCCGTGGCGAATCCTGTTTCATTAAGAGCCGAGGCTCTGGCGACCCCGAGCTCCTCATGGATGTAGCTGGTGGGAGGGCGGGATGGCCTAGAAGGTCGCATGTGGTCATAACAAATTGTTCCCGAGATGGTCGGGCTTGGTACCGGAACCGGATCTGCATCCCGCAAACGACCATCAACATCGATAACACTCGCAAAAGCCTTCGGGGAGTGCCCTTATCTCTACAACAACAACAGGCAGTGGAAGGTTGACCAAATCGGTGAAACAGTGGTGATAAGCGCAATTCACAGCTTCGGCAACTCAATTGTCAACCTCACTTACGCAAAGTGAATCCTGTTTCAAATGTGAACATATAACATATAACCATGCGAAGCTCTGGCAACATCTAGTTCCTCATGGAGTTAGGGGATGTGAGCGGTGTGCTCTTCCAAGTTCAATGTGGTCATATTAAATCGTGTAAAAGTCTAGAAAAGGGGTGGACTGTTAAAAAAGCGTCCAAAATATCGTTCCTCAGATAGTCGAGCTAGTGCTTATTATCAGAACGTGCCGGATCTTTATGTGGCAATCGATGGCGCAAAGACCGTCAAATTCGATAACCTCTTTCTGAAATCTCCCAAGGCTCAAACCACTGTAAGTGCTAAATGAGAAGACTACTTTTCAAACGCAAAAGCACCCTGTTGTGTGCATTGACAATCACAAATATGTCAAAATTATTTGAATGCGTAAGTATGTATATGTATAAGTGGATTCATTGGGATGTGCTTGTTATTTTCGCCATCAAACGCAAATTGATTAAATGTTGAGACATCAGCAAATATTGATCGAAGAATAAAGATGTTGCAGGGACGAAAAATAGTGTGAAGCAAACTTCACAAAACCTCTAGTAGGTCACATTCACCACTTACCACAGCAGAATTTGTTAACTACCACTGTCTGTATTTGTTATTTAAGAATTATTGTACACTTTTTATTCAGCTAATGTGTTCAGAATTTAAACTTTTACTCTCCAAAACTCCAATCAGTGTATTTGTGTGCTTAAATTATGTTAAAAATTGTGTTAAAGTTTTTGGTGTGGTGGAAGCAGAGACGATATAATATAGAGACATTGCATAGACGAAAAATCGTGTGAGGCAACAAGCTTCACAAAATTCTAGTAGGTCACATTCACCACTTACCACAGCAGAATTTGTTAAACTACCACTGTCTGTATTTGTTATTTAATAATTATTTGTACACATTTTATTCAGCTAATGTGTTCAGAATTTTAACTTTTACTCACTAAAACTCCAATCAGTGTATTTCTGTGCTTAGATTATGTTAAAAATTGTGTTAAAGTTTTTGGTGTGGTGAAAGTGACCTACTAGAATTTTGTTACGCTCCGCTGCTTTCCACCGAAGTTTGCGCCTGCAACATCTTTATTCTTCGATCATTTTGCATCAGCCCACGATATGTTAATTCGGTACGTCTTGCGATTCACCATGGTCAAATGATGTTAATTCGGTACGTCTTGTGATTCACCATGCTCAAATGATGTTAATCCGGTACGCCTTGTGATTCACGATTTACCCAGTTTCCCTAAATGATGTTAATTCAATACGTCTTGCGATTCACCAAAATGCTTGTAAAGAAGATCATTGAGCTACTACACTGCGTGCGCGCGCAAAATATTAGCTGTGTTTCTTTTTACATCTATCACCCTCTGCACTAATTGTATGTATTCTATGCGCGTCCACTATTTATCACAACTGATTCAGCTATATGTTATACATAGAAATACAACAGAGGGTTGTGTCTCCGCTCCCTGTGCTGTAGCTAGTTGTTTAACCACTCCCGCTAGATGGATCTCCTAAGCATTATCTAAGCGAGGATAGGCGTTTTTTTCACGGGCAAACGAAACGCGTGTAAAAAAACACTGCTATTATTTGCTTGTATTCTTTTGGAGCAACTTACATCTAGCGGCATATATGTATGTAATACTCCTATATTGCTACAAAAGGCTAGGTACATTCCCAAACATCAGAGTACGGATATATTACCGTTTAAACGTTTTTTTTTTGCATTCAATAATCGAATGTACCTAAATTTAAATTTTTTCTCGTCACACCCTCACTAGAGTAGGCACCTTGCCGTTAGTGTGAGGGCTTAGCCGAACTCTACAGCGCCCGAATATGAGGCGGAGCTGTTTAGGACTGGCATCTACGCCGTTTCGCCTCATAGGAGGGCGACGGCATGTCGGTGATCAAGAACTGCTAACCCCCTAAGCCAGGGTGTTATGCGGACCGTGCCTATTGGACTATTTGCAGCCCGGGGATAAATTCGGCTGTATTCGAACGGAACCTTTCCGATACCGGGTCACCTCGGGAAGTATTGATGGCCTTACCACAGTAATGGGCGCTGCTGTGGCGGACGGTTCTTTCCCCGTATATAATACTGGACCGCTGAGCCCGCCTTGTCGGGCAGGTGGTCGTACGATAAAATGAACGACTCATTACCTAATTGTAATGAGGACGATGATAAGAGGAGGACTGAGTCGCAAGGATAACAAAGACGCATTAAACGATGCGTCGGACTCGGGGAGCGAGAGTGGTACTGATTCAATGAACCCGTGTTGGAAAAGCATACAAATGAAAACGGAGTAAAAGAGTGGAGAAGGGTACGGACCAGAGGCAGTAAAAGAGCTCTCTCGCAGCACCGTGGGAACAAGTGCAGTATACGGACAATGCTGATATAAAAAAACAAAAAATTGAGATCGATAGGTATTAATAAAAGAAACATAACGGTATATTTTTTTTGTTGGGCAAACAACAACAACAAAAGTTATTAAAGTTCAAAGTTCATAACAAGCTTCTTTTTTTTTAATCTAAATTACTTCTAAAGTATTGAACCGATTTTCAAAATTTTGACGTCGTTGGATATGTATTTCCAATACCTTTCATTGGATGTATATCTTAAGTATATAACTGCAAAGAATTTCCTGAAATAATATAATTTTTTAAAAAACATATCGAAATTTTTAAAAACTAATTTTTTTTAAATTTAATTGCTGTATTAAATATATGAAAATATAGTTTGGTAGATGGAAAATAATTTAAGCTTTCATTTAAAATTATATATAATATCCTTAGTCCCATCAATGCAATACCAACTGTCCTGTTCCTGGTATACCAAAACTTAATTTTGGGTAAATTAACAGTAATTCTGAGCAGAACATCTGGTATTTGTTTCCTTTATGGGCAGAACACCTTTTCGAGTTGGCGGCCTTCGGTCGCGCTTATTTAAATAACCCTGGGCTACAATGCCAAGTCCGGGTGGTTGCCTGAACCGTGGCAACATGCCGAGGTACGCACACTTTTGCGCGTTTTTAGGTACAGCCTAATAAAATTACAACAACCATGTTTTGAAAATGGCAATAAGGCCATACTGGCTTTATTTCAATATACATACACATACATACATATGTACAAATAAATATGCGTAATTTACTTAGTAAATATAGCACTTTTAAACATCGAATTTTTTAAGTATTTTACGGGATAGGAATACAAACAGCATATCAAATGAAAGGTAATTTTACTACCTATACAATGAAAAAAATGCTTCATATGAACTTTGACCCTTAATAACTCCTGTTATTGTCATTTGCCCACAAACAAAATTGTGTAGTTATACTCACCTTGACCATGTCTATCAATCCTCATACTTAATTTTTTGATTTTGGAATTGTCCGTATACTGCACTTAAGCCGCACCGTGCAGCACTAAGAACTGTCCAACGCCTGGGAGCAGTGGTTGACCCAACAGAAGTACAGATCGAGCGCTAGAACTGGGCCCATGAGGCGATATAAGCAGGTAGAAGTCAGTTCAAAAGGCTTGCTGCGAGAAACCCTCGGTTCTGCAACCGGTACGAGGAGGAAGAAGCGTCGAATGGCATAATGAAGAGGCAAAGTTTGGCGCAATGCGACAAGCCTGCTTTCAAGAGGCAGTCGCATAAACAAGACAAGTAGTCCCAAAGTTGTAAGACAGATGGACCCCAATAGCGAGGTAGCAACTACCTCGAGTCAGACGGAAGTTCCAACTACGGAAGTAGGAGATAAGCCAAAGGAAGATAACGCTAAGGGCTTTCTCGGAGGTGCTAAAGGGAGTGTACGCTAAGACTCCAGCTTTCTTGGAGGTGCCAAAGGGAGATAATACTAAGACTCCGGCTTTTCCCGAGAAGATGAGTGATGTGGCAAAGCAGTCACTGACTGCGGCGCTGGTTGATCGTAGCAGTCCTTTCGGATAGATGACTACTGAAAGGTGGAGGTCTGTAGCAAGGGAGTTTATTCGCTTAATGCTTAGGATGATGCGGGAATAACCAAGTAAGCCCCTTCCAACCTTTTATTCGGGGGTGGTGGAATGGTGTGAAGATGACAGCGTGCGACAACGTCGCGAGCTTACGGTGGCTGCAGGAAGAGGTTCCAAACCTTCAAAGGCAAGACACGAACGCGCAGTTTAAGGTGGTGGATAAGGCGCAAATCCCCACGGTACCAAAATTTAAGGTGTGGGTACCATGCGTGATGAAGTCGGAGGATATCAGAATCAGAATCCGAACATGCCGACACAGGATTGGAATGTACTTACTCTATCTCGGCGTACGGGGGAAGATCAGCTCTGCATCTTCCAAATAAACAAGCAGGCGGCGGATATATTGTACACGCAGCTTGGCAAAATGTCCTTTGGTACAGGAAAAATGTACATGCGACTCAGGAAAAGAAGTTCCGGGGATAAATATCCTAACACGCTAGAAGTGGGCGAAGTCAAAAAGGACCTCAAAAGTCTAAGAGAAAAAGGACAGGTGGAGGTAGCCGACATCACCACGAAGCTGTTAGAAGAGGACAAACCGCCAAATGGTGCTCTGACTTGCACAGAGGAACACCCGGCACAACAATTACGACAGGCTGAAGGGGGCCTCGAATACTCTAAACCAAAAGGGCAAGGGGATGACGAAGACGTCACAAAGAAGGTGCTGGAGGAGGAACACACACAGTAAAGTGGTAAAGTGGCGTCCAGAGACCTCCTCTTAACCCTTGAGGAGGATTCGTTTGACGTGGCGCTGATGCAGGAGCCGTGGCTCTCATCGGGTGGAAAGGTTTCTGGACTCAGCGCGCGTGGATTTGGCTTCTACTACGCGCAAACGGAAGGACGTGTGCGAGCTGTAGTAATGGTAAGGAAACAGCTGCATTCATATATGCTGCCTAATTACATTACGGAGGACCTCGTAGTGTTGGCCGTTGAGCAAAAGAATAAGCAGGCATTTATCCTGGCATCCTGCTACATGGCCCATGCTGCGGAGGTTCCCCCGATGGAGTGCAAGAGGCTAGTACGGGACGAAGGGCGCAAGGGGCGGTTGGTCATAGGCGCGGATGCAAATGCGCACCACAATGCGTGGGGAGGAGCAAATACGAAGGAGAGAGGCCAATCTCTATTTTGTTACATTTTGAAAACCAATTTGCAGATAGCCAATAGGGGAAATATCCCTATATACATTGGTCCAACATCCAGCAATGTTTTGGATATTACACTGAGCTCCGAACGTGATATATCAAGGTATGATTGGATGGTTCTTGATAGACCATCCCTCTCCGACCATGCGTATATCAGCTTCAGCATCCCCCTAAAGAGGGAAGGAAGGGAGGAACCTTTAAAGAAATGGACTAAATTCCAGAAACGGGTAGAAGCAAAACTGGGACAACCCAAAGAGGTTGCCAATGTGGAGGAAATTGGAGGAGTCTAATGAATACCTAACAAGGACGCTTGTGACTGCGTATAACAAAGCTTGCCCTCTAAGACGATTCAGAGGAAAACCAAAGCCGCCATGGTGGAGTAATGAGCTGAGACTTCTAAGAATGCATGTAAAAGAAATGTTTAAGCTAGCAAAGACCACGGGAAGCAAAGCGCGTCGCGACGAGTGCAGGGATCGACTGAGGATCTAGAGGTGTGAAATTTCCAGGGCGAAGAGAATCTCATGGAAAAGTTTCTGTATGGACTTAGGGTGCTTCAGTGAAACAGCATGGTTGAAAAAGTCCTAGCAAGGGGAAACATGGTCCAAGGACTAATAAAGAAAGAGAACGGGGAATGGTCACGTAATAGTGAGGAATCCCTTGAGGTGCTTTTCGATACACATTTCCCATCGGGAGATGGTTTAGAAGAGCCAGTAGACAGCACTCACACTTCGATCACGGAACGGGTAGTGCCGGGCTTGGTGACCGATACCAAGATCGAATGGGCAGTGAAGACGTTTTCTACGTTTAAATCACCTGGCCCAGATGGTATATTCTCAGCCATGCTACGCTTCATGCTAAGTGTCAAGTAGAAGGTTCGTGGAATGGCTTAAACTAATATTCGATGGGTGGATAAGACTGAGTGATGTACCGCACTTTTGGAGAACTGCTCGTGTAGCTTACCTACCAAAGGCACGGAAGATCGGTCACGTGTATCCCAAAGACTATAGACCCATTAGCTTAACACCATTTCTGCCCAAAACCTTTGAGAGGCTAATAGATGTGTACATAAAGTCCACAGCCAACGCGGAGAAGACGGATATGGTCTTGTTTACAAAGAGGAACAAGGTCCCAAATTGGACCTGGCCTAAGTTAGTAGCGGTGATCCTACAGGAGAAACCTTGCACAAAATATCTAGGAATCATCCTACACAGTAAGCTGTCATGGAAGCTCAACGTGGAGGAGAGGGTGAAGTAGGCTTCAGCGGCACTTTATGTATGCAAAAGCATGCTGGGATGTACGTGGGGTTTATCACTCTCTCTTTCTCATTGGGTTTTTACAGCGATTGTAAACCTTATTCTTTACTATGGAGCTCTTGCTTGGTGGAAAGTCACAAAAAAAAAACGAAACACCCTACCTCAAAAAATTAGAGGGCGTATGCAGACCATCAATGCTTAGCATTGAGCCCTGAATACAACCCCTATGGCAACACTGTATGCCATTCTGCACATTCCACCTGTAAACCTGGTAGCAAAGAACATAGCGTTAACAACTGTAATCAGGCTCAGTGCATCGGGGCAGCTTGAGCGTCTACTATACGGCCATAGTAGTATAGCTTCATCAATTACAGGACGAACAAACTACCTTATTCCCTATCTGCGCTTCGAGGGAGGTCTTAAGACCAAGGGTGCTCAAATGGCAACCAAAGCAGTAGAAACACTGAACGAGATTAAACTGCAAGCGTGTTAACTTTTATATTGACAGTCAAGCAGAAATTACGGCAATAATCTCGCATAGCACAGCATCTAAATGCGTGTTAGAGTGTAAGCAGTCTCTGGAGAGAATCGGGACAGGGAGAAGCTTGCATCTATATTGGGTCCCTGGGCATATGGGAATAGATAGGAATGAAAAAGCAGATGAACTAGCTAAAGAGGGTGCATCCCTTGAAGCTTTCTATGTCCCAATTATACTGGGCGAGATTAAAAGAAGACGACAGGTGCACGTGATCGACCAAGCGGGAAAGGTGTGGGTTCAAGCGCGGGGCTGTAAAGTGTCGAAGATTATGTGTAGGTCTTACAACCTTAGACTAACAAAGTTGCTTCTATCATTAAAAAGAGAGGACTGTAGACTCATGATGGGTCACATTTAAATTAGGCTTGGTCAGTGATAGCAGATGTATAAAGTGCGGGTTGGAGGAGGAAACGATCGAGCACGTTCTGTGCTCGTGCCCTGCGCTTACCAGGGTAAGACTCCATCTATTAGGAGTGATAAAGCTGTCAGATCGAGAAGCAGCAAGTGGCTTAAGTCCTAGGAAGCTTCTAGTATTTGGCAAGAGGATGGAGTTGTTTTATAACATAGGCACTAGTTTTTGATACGGTTTCTCAGTTTGGTCGTTAAAACAAAATTCTGGTAACACTACGGACTCATTCAGTCTATGTGAGCTCCTCATGGATCGGCCGCTTCAACCTAACCTAACCTAGCGTAAATATTGCCAGGGTATCTTAATTTCATGATTTCAAGTAGCGATTTGAACATTTAAAACACTCTTCTGAAAAAAGAGGAAAAATGACTTTGGCTGTTAAGGCTTGTGTGCACAAAAATGTCACAGTAATAGTATGGACAGTGTTATCAGGAATTTGGATCGGATTGCCGTTCTATCCTTTTTCAGTCAAAATCATGGATAAATACCGATGTTACTAGACTTTTACCATTTTTCTTTTCCACCTTCGTATTATTGTTATCGAGGCCAATACCCGTCGTTTAACACCTCTCTCGATATTTTTGGACATGCATTAGCAGTCGACCCCTCAACTAGACTTACCAAAACTTGTTTAATTGGGTGGCGGAGCAATTTACCGTAGCAGCTACTTATTTGAGTGATTTGGTGCTAAGATAACTGAAATAGTTTGGTAAGATGTCCATAAACTTACGAGCCGTGTACGCGTTTGCAGGGGAAATGTATCCAAAGAAGTCTACAACACCAATACAATATGGAACTACTGAATTTTGTGACAAATGAGTATACTCATTTTTTGTAATTTGTTGCTATTTGAGATCATGGGAAGTATTAGAAAGTACTTTAGTTCCAATATACTTACATACTTAATTGGCGCTTAACCGTTAAACGGTTATGGCCGTCCAACAAGGAGCGCCAGTCGCTTTTTCTCTGTGACACTGGCGCCAATTGGTCACACCAAGGGAGTTTAAATCGTTTTTCACCTAGTCCTTCCAGCGGGGTGGGGGCCGCCCTCTTCCTCTGCTTGCATAGGCGGGTTCCGATAGAGACACTTTCTTAGCCGGAGCGTCATCTTTCATTCGCATAACATGGCCTAGCCAGCACAGGCGGTGCGTTTTAATTCGCTGGACTATGTTGATGTCTGCGTAAATCTCGTACAGCTCATCATTAAATCTTATCCGGTACGAGATCGCTAACTCGTAGAGGTCCATAAATCTTTCGAAGAACTTTTCTCGAACACTCCCAGAGCCGCTTCATAGGATATTGTCATGGTCCATGTTTCTGCACCATATAGCAGGACGGGTACGATAAGTGACTTGTAGAGTATGGTTTTCATTTGCCGAGAGAGGACTTTACTTTTCAATTGCCTACCTAGTCCAAAGTAGCATTTGTTGGCAAGAGTGATTCTTCGCTGGATTTCAAAGCTGACGTTGTTGTTAATGTTAATGCTGGTTCCCAAATAAACGAAGTCTTTTACTATTTCGAAATTATAGCTGCCAACAGTAGCGTGGATGCCAAGGCGCATATACACTGGCTCTTTGCTCGATGAAGGCAGGTACTTCGTTTTGTCCTAATTCACCATCAAACCCATCTTACCTCTTCTTTTTCCAATATGTTTGCTCTACTTTTTTGTAAGTTAAGCAAATATAAAGAGTACCGAAATAGCAAACATTAGTTGGTGCCGGTGTTAGGCATTTTCCTGTCCACATAAGACACCACCCCGTTTTATACATATATGTAAAAGAAAACAGCATGAGCCATCACTATGCTTGTGCACACATACACATATACTAGCCTGTCTCCTCCTGCAAGTTCCCATTTCATTGAGTTTTATTTTTTAGTGCATTTTATTGTGTTTTTAATATTACTAAATGTGCCGCTTTGTTTAATTAAATCCTGTGGAAGACCTCGTCTGTACCGCTAAAATTTGATTATTGGAATTTTGAAGTTCTTGAATTGGAATTCGCGATAATGCGTCTGCACCTACGTTAGATTTTCCTTTAATATATTCTATGGTAAAATTATATTCGGACAATTCCAAACGGATTCTGGAAAGTTTCGACGACGGATCTTTCATATTAAATAAATAAACTAGTGGACGATGATCTGATTTAACTTTGAAGTGAGTGCCATAAATATATGCACGAAATTGCTTTATTGCAAAATATATTGCCAAAAGTTCTAATTATATTATTGCTTTATTTTGTTCCGATTTGCTAAAGGATTTTGAAGCAAAACAAATTGGCAAGTCGTTACCATTATGATTTTGACTCAGTATCGCACCACAACCTAACTTTGAAGCATCGACCGTAATTAAAAATTCCTTGGTGAAATTGGATATTGTAATAGTTTTGGAGAAATCAGACTTTTTCTTAGTTTTTCGAAAGCTAACTCACATACCGTATCCCAATTAAATTCAACCTTTTTTCTACTCAAACGATTCAATGGAGCTGCTAAAGAAGCGAAATTTGGAATGAATCTCCTATAATAATTTGCAAATGCCACGAATCTTCGGACAGCGTCTTTATCGCGTGGCTTAGAATACCTTTTAATTGCTTCAATTTTTGAATCGTCTGGTAGCAACCCATGTGCTGAGCATTTATGCCCTAAGAAAGTTACTTCAGGTCTAAGAAAATTACACTTTTTTGGGTTAAGTCGCAAGTTGAACTTTCTACAGGTTTCGA